>NC_141007.1:11877955-12165455 GCF_052327205.1 Somniosus microcephalus
GGGGACGGGCGAGGGGGACGGGGGACGGGAGGGGGACGGGCGAGGGGGACGGGGGGACGGGCGAGGGGGACGGGGGGACGGGCGAGGGGGACGGGGGGACGGGCGAGGGGGACGGGGGGGACGGGCGAGGGGGACGGGGGGACGGGCGAGGGGGACGGGGGGACGGGCGAGGGGGACGGGGGGACGGGCGAGGGGGACGGGGGGACGGGCGAGGGGGACGGGGGGACGGGCGAGGGGGACGGGGGGACGGGCGAGGGGGACGGGGGGACGGGCGAGGGGGACGGGGGGACGGGCGAGGGGGACGGGGGGACGGGCGAGGGGGACGGGGGGACGGGCGAGGGGGACGGGGGGACGGGCGAGGGGGACGGGGGGGACGGGCGAGGGGGACGGGGGGACGGGCGAGGGGGACGGGGGGACGGGCGAGGGGGACGGGGGGGACGGGCGAGGGGGACGGGGGGACGGGCGAGGGGGACGGGGGGACGGGCGAGGGGGACGGGGGGACGGGCGAGGGGGACGGGGGGACGGGCGAGGGGGACGGGGGGACGGGCGAGGGGGACGGGGGGACGGGCGAGGGGGACGGGGGGACGGGCGAGGGGGACGGGGGGACGGGCGAGGGGGACGGGGGGACGGGCGAGGGGGACGGGGGGACGGGCGAGGGGGGACGGGGGGGACGGGCGAGGGGGACGGGGGGACGGGCGAGGGGGACGGGGGGACGGGCGAGGGGGACGGGGGGACGGGCGAGGGGGACGGGGGGACGGGCGAGGGGGACGGGGGGACGGGCGAGGGGGACGGGGGGACGGGCGAGGGGGACGGGGGGACGGGCGAGGGGGACGGGGGGACGGGCGAGGGGGACGGGGGGACGGGCGAGGGGGACGGGGGGACGGGCGAGGGGGACGGGGGGACGGGCGAGGGGGACGGGGGGGACGGGCGAGGGGGACGGGGGGACGGGCGAGGGGGACGGGGGGGACGGGCGAGGGGGACGGGGGGACGGGCGAGGGGGACGGGGGGACGGGCGAGGGGGACGGGGGGACGGGCGAGGGGGACGGGGGGACGGGCGAGGGGGACGGGGGGACGGGCGAGGGGGACGGGGGGACGGGCGAGGGGGACGGGGGGACGGGCGAGGGGGACGGGGGGACGGGCGAGGGGGACGGGGGGACGGGCGAGGGGGACGGGGGGACGGGCGAGGGGGACGGGGGGACGGGCGAGGGGGACGGGGGGACGGGCGAGGGGGACGGGGGGACGGGCGAGGGGGACGGGGGGACGGGCGAGGGGGACGGGGGGACGGGCGAGGGGGACGGGGGGACGGGCGAGGGGGACGGGGGGACGGGCGAGGGGGACGGGGGGACGCGCGAGGGGGACGGGGGGACGGGCGAGGGGGGACGGGGGGACGCGCGAGGGGGACGGGGGGACGCGCGAGGGGGACGGGGGGACGCGCGAGGGGGACGGGGGGACGCGCGAGGGGGACGGGGGGACGCGCGAGGGGGACGGGGGGACGCGCGAGGGGGACGGGGGGACGCGCGAGGGGGACGGGGGGACGCGCGAGGGGGACGGGGGGACGCGCGAGGGGGACGGGGGGACGCGCGAGGGGGACGGGGGGACGCGCGAGGGGGACGGGGGGGACGCGCGAGGGGGACGGGGGGACGCGCGAGGGGGACGGGGGGACGCGCGAGGGGGACGGGGGGGACGCGCGAGGGGGACGGGGGGACGCGCGAGGGGGACGGGGGGGACGCGCGAGGGGGACGGGGGGACGCGCGAGGGGGACGGGGGGACGCGCGAGGGGGACGGGGGGACGCGCGAGGGGGACGGGGGGACGCGCGAGGGGGACGGGGGGGACGCGCGAGGGGGACGGGGGGACGCGCGAGGGGGACGGGGGGACGCGCGAGGGGGACGGGGGGGACGCGCGAGGGGGACGGGGGGACGCGCGAGGGGGACGGGGGGACGCGCGAGGGGGACGGGGGGACGCGCGAGGGGGACGGGGGGACGCGCGAGGGGGACGGGGGGACGCGCGAGGGGGGACGGGGGGACGCGCGAGGGGGACGGGGGGACGCGCGAGGGGGACGGGGGGACGCGCGAGGGGGACGGGGGGACGCGCGAGGGGGACGGGGGGACGCGCGAGGGGGACGGGGGGACGCGCGAGGGGGACGGGGGGACGCGCGAGGGGGACGGGGGGACGCGCGAGGGGGACGGGGGGACGCGCGAGGGGGACGGGGGGACGCGCGAGGGGGACGGGGGGACGCGCGAGGGGGACGGGGGGACGCGCGAGGGGGACGGGGGGACGCGCGAGGGGGACGGGGGGGACGCGCGAGGGGGACGGGGGGACGCGCGAGGGGGACGGGGGGACGCGCGAGGGGGACGGGGGGACGCGCGAGGGGGACGGGGGGACGCGCGAGGGGGACGGGGGGACGCGCGAGGGGGACGGGGGGACGCGCGAGGGGGACGGGGGGACGCGCGAGGGGGACGGGGGGACGCGCGAGGGGGACGGGGGGACGCGCGAGGGGGACGGGGGGACGCGCGAGGGGGACGGGGGGACGCGCGAGGGGGACGGGGGGGACGCGCGAGGGGGACGGGGGGACGCGCGAGGGGGACGGGGGGACGCGCGAGGGGGACGGGGGGACGCGCGAGGGGGACGGGGGGACGCGCGAGGGGGACGGGGGGACGCGCGAGGGGGACGGGGGGACGCGCGAGGGGGACGGGGGGACGCGCGAGGGGGACGGGGGGACGCGCGAGGGGGACGGGGGGACGCGCGAGGGGGACGGGGGGACGCGCGAGGGGGACGGGGGGACGCGCGAGGGGGACGGGGGGACGCGCGAGGGGGACGGGGGGACGCGAGGGGGACGGGGGGACGCGCGAGGGGGACGGGGGGACGCGCGAGGGGGACGGGGGGACGCGCGAGGGGGACGGGGGGACGCGCGAGGGGGACGGGGGGACGCGCGAGGGGGACGGGGGGACGCGCGAGGGGGACGGGGGGACGCGCGAGGGGGACGGGGGGACGCGCGAGGGGGACGGGGGGACGCGCGAGGGGGACGGGGGGACGCGCGAGGGGGACGGGGGGACGCGCGAGGGGGACGGGGGGACGCGCGAGGGGGACGGGGGGACGCGCGAGGGGGACGGGGGGGACGCGCGAGGGGGACGGGGGGACGCGCGAGGGGGACGGGGGGACGCGCGAGGGGGACGGGGGGACGCGCGAGGGGGACGGGGGGACGCGCGAGGGGGACGGGGGGACGCGCGAGGGGGACGACGCGCGAGGGGGGGACGCGCGAGGGGGACGGGGGGACGCGCGAGGGGGGGACGCGCGAGGGGGACGGGGGGACGCGCGAGGGGGACGGGGGGGACGCGCGAGGGGGACGGGGGGACGCGCGAGGGGGACGGGGGGACGCGCGAGGGGGACGGGGGGACGCGCGAGGGGGACGGGGGGACGCGCGAGGGGCACGGGGGGACGCGCGAGGGGGACGGGGGGACGTGCGAGGGGGACGGGGGGACGTGCGAGGGGGACGGGGGGACGTGCGAGGGGGATGCAGGGATGAGAGGGAGAAGGAGGGATGAAACATAGAAACATGGAAATTAGGGGCAGGAGTGGGCCATTCGGCCTTTCGAGCCTGCTCCGCCATTCAACATCATCATGGCTGATCCTCTATCTCAATACCATATTCCCGCTCTCTCCTTGATGCCTTTTGTGTCTAGAAACCTATCTGTCCCCTTCTTAAATATATTCAGTGACTTGGCCTCCACAACCTTCTGTGGTAGAGAATTCCACAGGTTCACCACCCTCTGAGTGAAGAAATTTCTCCTCATCTCAGTCCTAAATGTCCTACCCCGTATCCTGAAACTGTGACCCCTCGTTCTAGATCCCCCAGCCAGGGGAAACATCCTCCCTGCATCCAGTCTGTCTAGCCCTGTCAGAATTTTATACGTTTCAATGAGATCCCCTCTCATTCTTCTGAACTCTAGTGTATACAGGCCTAGTCGACCCAATCTCTCCTCATACGACAGTCCTGCCAGCCCAGGAATCAGTCTGGTGAACCTTCGCTGCACTCACTCTATGGCAAGTATATCCTTTCTTAAGTAAGGAGACCAAAACTGCACACAGTACTCCAGGTGTGGTCTCACCAAGGCCCTGTATAACTGTAGTAAGACATCCTTGCTCCTGTACTCAAATCCACTTGCAATGAAGGCCAACATACCAGATGAGAAAGGGATGGAGGGATGTGTTGTGAGGGAATACGCCATATTTCAGAAAGATACACCATAATATGAACAGAATACTGATATTATTAATACATGATATACTGGGTTTAAAAATCTAAAGCCTTGGAGACACAGGCTGCAAACAGAAATACAGGCTCCTGAGATAAAGATCAGTTGTTTAAAGTTGTAAAAACCAATCAAGCCTTGAAATGGGAATTATTTAAATATACTAAAACAATAACTCTATTGAAATGGCAGTTTGGCGCTTCCAGAGGGTCTGGGGTTTGCAACTAACACAATGAGAAGATCCAGTTTAAGGTGTTATAAGCTAACACGTTGAACAGAAATACAAACATTAAAAGAGGCATGTGCCTTTGAAAAGATGACATCAAGTAAAAGAAACACCTGCTGGTCAAATAGTTTTTATGTTAAACTTGGAAGATAGGAAACACGATTAAATATGCAACCAATTGAGATAGCTAGAAATGCATGAAACACTCTAGTCAAAGTGTCTTTAATATATACATAGTAAATATGATACCAACAAGAACACTTTGAAGATATGACTTCAATAGATACACCAAGCAATTACATTGTGTTTGTATTGAACTTGGAGCAGTTAGGAGACTCAACGTCTGCTAAAAACCAGTTAAGGCAATATTAATAACTGAATGAAAGTATTTTGTAAAAATGGCATCAAACAGAAACCATAGCTGTCATAATGGCCCAGAAATTCGGGTCTCCACAGGCGAGTACGCACGGGGTACTCATCCGTAGGCCCAATGGAAGTGCCGGTTTCGTGCATGCGCAGGAAACCGGAACTTCCGTTCCCTTAAAGGAAGGGGTTCAGAAGTCGAACGCATATGCCGGAGAGGCAGCGCGTGCGCATGGAACTTACGTTTTTTTTTGCGGGTTTCTCCGGGAGGGTAAGTCTCCAGGAGTTACACATGTAAAAAGCAGGCGCAAGGCCTGCTTTTAACAAGGTAAGTGGTGAATTAATTAAAATTAAAACATTTTTCCACAGGTTTATTATTTTTAAATACTTTAAAGGTAAGTTTATTTTTAGCCCCGTTAGAAAATGTAATTAATTTTTTCAAAAATTTAAATTGTTTAAAATAGTTATTTTATGTAATTTATAGTTATTTTAAAATGTGATTTAAAAAAAAAAATTATTTGAAGTTTTAGTGATGTTTTGGGGCTTATAGTATTTATAGTTTTGACAGTTCTTCCTGTCAATTTTATGAATGAAGCATTCCCTGCTACCATTGGCTCTCCATGGCCCACGTGATCCCAGGGGACGCATCGAACTAACTGCGCCCCTGGGATACGCAAGCACTGCGCGCCGGCAGTTGGAGGAGGCCCAGGATCGGAATCCCACGCGGGCCCACAACTCAACGGCCAGCGCGCTAGGTAAGTGCAGGTCGGGGGCTTGCACCCACGGGAAGCCCCCGACCTGAATTTCTGGGCCATTGTTTTTATGATGGTTTTTGAAACACCTAAAGCTAGAGACATAATTATGCATGCAGCAGCTGAATTGACAGTAAGAATAGAAAGCATTCAAAAGAGAGAATGAATAAGACAATTAGCTGACATCAGCAGAGAACTTCAAAGAATAAACCACTGCAAAAAGGGTATAAAAATAAGAGCTTTTCAAACAGAAAGTCAGAACTCGCTGAACGGGCCAAGCGTTTCTCAACTTCACAGGCATGCTCTGTAAGTTTTTAAACTTTGAGTCTCGGGTAATCAAAGTAATTGATTTAGTGGATGTTCTGGATTTAGAAATAAGTAAGAAATATAGAAATGTAACGAAGTAAAGATTTGAAAATAAGGATCTAAAATAAGGATCTCTGAGAAATAAGAAAAGTAAGCTACAGGGAACTTTGGTTTATCCGGAGGTTAACTGTCCGGAATGCTCGAGCCACCGGCAAAAATCAGGAGCCGTTTCGTTAGTTTTTTTTTTCTTTTCGTTGCTTTTTTTTCACCAGTCAGGCTCTACAAGGTCTCGCTGAAGCTGTTGCTAAGCTACAGAGACGCTTGCAAGGTACGGCCGACTGTTTAGAAACTGTTGCTAAGCAACAGGGTTTGTTGCCAGATACGGAGCTCAAAATCTCTGTATGTTTCAACATTAGCGCTGGTTTGTCCGGCAGTTTTGATGGGACGGCAACAGCTCGGTCCCGTCGGTGCCGGATAGCACAAAGTTTCCTGTATTTGTATTTTGAATTGTTAATGTTGCGACTGATTCAACAGCTGTTAACTGAATGTCGGTTCTTAAATAAAACTATATATTTTTAGAATTGTCTCAAAGAGTAAATCTGTATAAACTCACGAACCCAATTTCTGTACACTCTTTTGTAAGAAGTTGCAGAATTCTGGGGGTATTCCAGACCCTCATAATATCCGGAAGGTTACAGTCTAATTAAACTTATTAAAAATGCTTTCCGGAGGACGGTAACATCTTCAGTCGTTCCTTTCCTTTAGGGAGAGATAGCCTGAATCTTTAGACCCATTTAAGCGTCTTATGGAATTCGGCTATCTCTAACTTAATTTGAAGGTGAACATCTGGGGAATATGCCTGATCTGGGGTAGCCCAAAAGGGCTAGGACTTGTAATTATCCCTTCAGTGTGAGGGGGATAGAGGAATGTGTGAAGACAGGATGAAGGGATGTATGAGGAAGGGGCAGAGCAATATCTGAGGAGCGGACAGAATGTGAGAGGAGGGGATCGAGCGATGTCTGAGCAGTGGGTGTAGAGATGTGCGAGAAGGCATGGAGTGAGGAGTAAATGAGTGCAGTTACCTCTAATAATTTTGGTGTGTGCAGTAGATGCTGGACCGTAATTGCCAGGACCTTTTGATTCAGGGCCTGTCGGATGTAGTGTCGCCCCCGACCTTGTGCTGTCAGTATCTTTTTGCAGGCGATGGTTTTCTCCAAGACCAATGAGAGCTGAGTCAGCCTGGGAAAATAGGAAGGGACCCGAGTCAATAAATCGTTGTTATTTATGCGCAAATGCTACAGCAACTTCAGGCGAGGGCAGGTGCGCGGTTAAACTCAAATATCTAAAAGTTGCTCTCCGAGTTGCACTGCTTCGCCGCAAGGTTTGCAAAAATGATATTTCGCTGTCTGGCTCACCATTGAAATGTATCGAATGGTGTGAAGCTGCTGTATTTGCATGGTAGATATGAACTAAACTCGCCACGGAAAGTTAAGTCTTGTCCATTTCAGCCTAGGTATAAGAGTGGAGTCTCATTCCTTCAGGTTTTAATTGTTGTGGGAGATTTTAAAAATGTAAAATTTTAAATGTCTTTTACTTTTCCTTTCTGTCTCTTTTCTCTCTCCCTCTTAATCCAATCTTTCTTTCCCTCTCTTTCTGTACCTGATGTGACACTGAATTCACCCACTCTAATTTACTCTTCCTGCTCAGTCCTTGCGCTGTTAATTTCACAGTCCTTCAATCTGATTGGTTAAGGAGATACACAGTTGCTTGCCCTGTTCCCTCGTGTCCCAGATGCCCGGTTTCCCTCGCTGCGACGTTAGCGGCTCGCACTTCCAGCAACTTGCCACGCAAAAAATTTAAAAACCTAAACGTGCAAGAGCAAGTCTAACTAACAGCAGACGCCGTTCGATGCCCTGGTACAGCAAAATCTGGGCCAGTATCAGTAAAAGTAATCCACCGGCTTCAATGGAACATCCTGAGGACACAATAAGCCGCTGTATAAATGGAAGTTGTTTATTTACTTATTTTCCGCAGACACGCAATAACCAAAATCACAGAGGCAAACGTTCCACCAACCTCCAATTAAAACGTACAACCAACCCAGCACTGCCTCCTCCTCAGTTTGTAACTGAACAATGCACCCTACCTCCTACCTAGCTCAGGTCCCACCCGGTTATGTTCTGCTCCTGTCCACTTTGTACAAGGCCACAGCTACCCACCCTATGTGCAGCCTGACAAACGATACACTCTGTCCCCACCCCCCCTCCACCCCAATGTTCTCATTCCCAATTGTTCCATTTTGAAGTTTCGCACTAGATATTTCCAGGGTTCAGCAGAACTGGCCCTTCCCACAGGCAGACCTTCCATCTCCTAGAGTCATAGAAAGTTACAGCGCGGAAGGAGGCCATTTCGGCCCATTGTGTCCGCGCCGGCCAACAAAGAGCTATCCAGCCTAATCCCACTTCCCAGCTCTTGGTCCGTAGCCCTGCGGGTTACAGCATCCCAAGTGCACATCCAAGTACTTTTTAAATGTGGTTAGGGCTCCTGCCTCTACCACCCTTTCAGGCAGTGAGTTCCAGACCACAATAACCCTCTGGGTGAAGAAATTTCCCTTCAAATCCCCTCTAAACCTTCCCCCAATTACTTTAAATCTGAGCCCCCTGGTTTTTGACCCCTCTGCTAAGGGAAATAGGTCCTTTCTATCCACTTTATCTATGCCCCTCATAATTTTATACACCTCAATAAGGTCTCCCCTCAGCCTCCTCTGTTCCAAGGAAAACAGACCCAGCCTATCCAGTCTTTCCTCATAGCTAAGATTCTCTACTCCCAGACACATCCTTGTAAATCTCCTCTGTACCCTCTCGAGTGCAATCACATCTTTCCTGTAATGTGGTGACCAGAACTGCACGCAGTACTCTAGCTGAGGCCTAACTAGTGTTTTATACAGTTGAAGCATAACCCCCCCATCTCTTGTATTCTATGCCACAGCTAATAAAGGCAAGCATTCCGTATGCCTTCTTAACCACCTTATCTACCTGGCCTGCTACCTTCAGGGATCTGTGGACATGCACTCCAAGGTCCCTTTGTTCCTCTACACTACTCAGTATTCCCTTTCCTTGTCAGCCCTCCCCAAATGCATTACCTCACACTTCTCCAGATTGAATTTCATTTGCGACTGCTCTGCCCACCTGACCAATTTATTGATATCTTCCTGCAGTCTACAGCTTCCTTAGAGTCATAGAGTTATACTGCACAGAAAGAGGCCCTTCGGCCCATCGCATCCACACCGGCCATCAAGCCCTGTCTAATCTAATCCCATTTTCCAGCATTTGGTCCGTAGCCTTGTATGCTATGGTGTTTCAAGTGCTCATCCAAATGCTTCTTGAATGTTGTGAGGGTTCCTGCCTCTACCACCCTTTCAGGCAGTGAGTTCCAGATTCCAACCATCCTCTGGATGAAAAAGTTCTTCCTCAAATCCCCTCTAAACCTCCTGCCCCTTACCTTGAATCTATGCCCCCTTGTTATTGACCCCTCTACTAAGGGAAAAAGTTCCTTTCTATCTACCCTATCTATGCCCCTCATAATTTTGTACACATCAATCAGGTCCCCCCTCAGCCTTCTCTGCTCCAAGGAAAACAACCCCAGCCTGTCCAGTCTTTCTTCATAGCTGAAGCGCTCCAGCCCAGGTAACATCCTGATGAATCTCCTCTGCACCCTCTCCAAAGCAATCACATCCTTCCTATAGCGTGGTGACCAGAACTGCACACAGTATTCCAGCTGTGGCCTAACCAGCGTTTTGTACAGCTCCATCATAACCTCCCCGCTCTTATATTCTATGCCTCGGCTAATGAAGGCAAGTATCCCATATGCCTTTTTAACCACCTTATCCACCTGTTCTGCTGCCTTCAGGGATCTATGTACATGCACACCAAGGTCCCTCTGATCCTCTGTATTCCCTTGCCATGTTAGTCCCTCCAAAATGCATCACCTCACACTTTTCAGGGTTAAATTCCATTTGCCACTGTTCCGCCCATCTGACCAACCCATCTATATCGTCCTGCAGACTGAGGCTACCCTCCTCGCTATTTACCACTCCACCAATTTTCGTGTCGTCTGCGAACTTACAGATCATACCTTTTACATTCACATCCAAATCATGAATGTAGACCACAAACAGCAAGGGACCCAGCACCGATCCCTGCGGTACCCCACTGGACACAGGCTTCCAGTCACAAAAACAACCTTCCACCATCACCCTCTGCCTTCTGCCACTAAGCCAGTTTTGGATCCCATGTGCCAAGGCACCCTGGATCCCATGGCCTCTTACCTTCTTGACCAGTCTCCTATGCGGGACTTTATCGAAAGCCTTACTGAAATCCATGTACAGGAAACTTTGTGCTATCCGGCACCCACGGGACCAAGCTGCTGCCGTTGCCTAAAAAGTGCCGTACTCTCCAGAGTTAATGTTGAGAGATATGGAGATTCTTATCTCCGTATTTGACAACAAACACTGTTGCTTAGCAACAGCTTCTAAACACTCGGGTGTGGCCCTAAAGCTCTGTAGCTGAAGCTGTTGCTATAGCTACAGACCTTGCACAGCTTGACTGTTCAAACAAAGCAAAAAAAACCAAAAAGAATAAAAAACGGCTGCTGATTTTTGCTGGTGGCTCCAGATTGCCGGATAGCTCACCTCCGGATAGCACAAAGTTTCCTGTATACCACATCCACTGCACTACCCTCATCCACACACCTAGTCACCCCCTCAAAAAATTCAATCAAATTGGTCAGACATGATCTTCCCTTGACAAAGCCATGCTGACTATCCCTGATTAATCCTTGCCTCTCCAAGTGAAGACTAATTCTGTCCCTCAGAATTTTTTCCAATAATTTCCCTACCACTGATGTTAGGCTCACTGGCCTGTAATTCCCTGGTTTATCCCTACTACCCTTCTTGAATAATGGTACTACATTAGCTGTTTTCCAGTCCTCTGGCACATCCCCTGTGGCCAGAGAGGTTCTGAAAATTTGTGTCAGAGCCCCTGCAATCTCCTCCTTTGCCTCACACAGCAGCCTGGGATACATCTCGTCCGGGCCTGGGGATTTATCCACTTTTAAGCCTGCTAAAACCGCTAGTACCTCCTCCCTCTCGATGCTAATATGTTCAAGTATATCACAGTCCCCCTGCCCGATTTCTATGTCTACATCGTCCTTCTCCATAGTGAACACAGATGCAAAAAATTCATTTAAAACCCCACCTACATCTTCTGGCTCCACACACAGCTTGCCACTTTGGTCCCTAATGGGCCCTACTCTTTCCCTAGTTATCCTCTTGCCCTTAATATACTTATAAAACACCTTAGGATTTTCCTTTATTTTGCTCGCCAGTGTTATTTCATGGCCCCTCCTCGCTCTCCTAATTTCTTTTTTAAGTATCCCCCTGCACTTTTTATACTCCTCTAGGGCTTCCTCTGTCTTTAGTCCTTTGTATCTGCCAAAAGCCCCCGTTCTTTTCCTAATCCATTCTCGTATATCCCTTGACATCCAAGGTTCCCTGGGCTTGTTGGTCCCACCCTTGACCTTTACGGGAACATGTTGCCATTGTACTCTCTCAATTTCCTTTCTGAAAGACTCCCATTGCTCCGATGTGGATTTTCCTACAAGTAGCTGATCCCAGTCCACTTTGGCCAGATCCTGCCTTATCATATTAAAATCGGCCTTCCCCCAATTTAGAACCTTTATTACCGGTCCATCTCTGTCCTTTTCCATGACTACCTTAAATCTCACCGAATTATGGTCACTGTCACCAAAGTGCTCACCTACTAACACTTCTACCACTTGCCCGGCCACATTCCCTAGAATTAGGTCCAGTACCGCCCCCTCTCTTGTAGGACTTTCTACATGCTGGCTCAAAAAGCTCTCCTGGATGCACTTTAAGAATTCTGCACCCTCTAAGCCTTTCACACTGACTATCCCAGTTAATATTGGGGAAGTTGAAATCCCCCACTATTATTTGCACATTTCTCTGAGATTTGCCTACAAATCTGTTCCTCTATCTCCCCCTGACTGTTTGGGGGCCTATAGTACACTCCCAGCAAAGTGCTTGCCCCCTTTTTGTTTTTAAGTTCTTCCCATATGGCCTCATTAGAGGAACCTGTTAATATATCATCCCTCCTTCTTCAGTATCAACCACACAGCCGATTTTAGTATCATCTGCAAACTTCTTAATCATACCCCCTATATTCAAGTCTAGATCATTGATATATACCACAAAAAGCAAGGGCCCTAGTACTGAGCCCTGCAGAACTCCACTGGAAACAGCCTTCCAGTCACAAAAACACCCATCAACCATTACCCTCTGCTTCCTGTCTCCGAGCCAGTTTTGAATCCAACTTGACACTTTGCCCTGGATCCCATGGGCTTTTAACTTCTATGAATCAAAGTGTGCCTTTGCCTTCCCAATGTATCGCGGTAAATGCAGCAAGTCCAGGAATCAGGGAGAGAAAGAACTTACATTTCTATAGCGCCTTTCACGATCTCAAGATGTCCCAAAGTGCTTCACAGCCTATGAAGTACTTGTGAAGTGTCGTCACCATTGTAATGTGGTGGATGGGGTGCCAGCCCGTTTGATTGGCACCCCATCTACCACCTCAAACATTCACTCCCTCCACCACCGGCGCATCGTGGCTGCAGTGTGCACCGTCTACAAGATGCACTGCAGCAACTCGCCAAGGCTTCTTCGGCAGAACCTGCCAAACCTGCGACCTCTTCCACCTAGAAGGACAAGGGCAGCAGACGCATGGGAACACCACCACCTCCAAGTGGAAATATATCGCTGTTCCTTCATTATCACTGGGTCAAAATCCTGGAACTCCCTCCCTAACAGCATTGTGGGAGTCGCTTCACCACACAGACTGCAGCGGTTCAAGAAGGAGGCTCACCATCCACCTTCTCAAGGCAATTAGGGATGGGCAATAAATGCTGGCTTTGCCAGCGATGCCCACATCCCAGGAACTAATTTTTTAAAATGTAGGAAACACAGCAGCCAATTTGTTCACAGTAAGATCCCACGAACAGCAATGTGATAATGACCAGATAATCTGGCCCAGAAATTCGGGTCCCAACGCGCGAGTACACACTGGGTACTCACGCGTAGGCCCAACGAAAGTGCCGGTTTCGTGCATGCGCAGGAAACCGGCACTTCCGTTCCCTTGAAAGAAGGGATTGACAGGTGGAACGCGTGCGCCAGAGAGGCAGCGCGTGCGCATCGAACTTACGTTTTTTTTTTGCAGGTTTCTCCGGGAGGGTAAGTCTCCAGCAGTTACACTTTTAAAAAGCAGGCGCAAGGCCTGCTTTTAACAAGGTAAGTG
Organism: Somniosus microcephalus; assembly: GCF_052327205.1. Lineage (NCBI taxonomy): Eukaryota > Metazoa > Chordata > Chondrichthyes > Squaliformes > Somniosidae > Somniosus > Somniosus microcephalus. The sequence goes on from NC_141007.1 coordinate 11,891,221, forward strand.
GTGAATTAATTAAAATTAAAACATTTTTTCCACAGGTTTATTATTTTTAAATACTTTAAAGAAAGGTAAGTTTAATTTTAGCCCCGTTAGAAAATGTAATTAATTTTTTCAAAAATTTAAATTATTGTTTAAAAGTTATTTCATGTAATTTATAGTTTATTTTAAAAATGTGATTAAAAAAAAATTATTTGAAGTTTTAGCGATGTTTTGGGACTTGTAGTATTTATAGGTTTGACAGCTCTTCCTGTCAAACTTATGAATGAAGCATTCCCTGCTACCATTGGCTCTCCATGGCCCACATGATCGCAGGGGACACATCGAACTAACTGCGCCCCTGGGATACGCAAGCACTGCGCGCCGGCAGTTGGAGGAGGCCCAGGATCGGAATCGCACGCGGGCCCACAGCTCAATGGCCGGCGCGCTAGGTAAGTGCAGGTCGGGGGCTTGCACCCACGGGAAGCCCCCGACCCGAATTTCTGGGCCAATCTGTTTTAGTGATCAACCAGTCCATGTGATGGCGAGTTCCACCTTCTATGTTCAATTATACGGATGACAGCCAGTTATTTTTAAAGTGGGTAACAGATATTAAAACATGCAGGAAGTCCCAGTAACTGATTTCAGTGAAACAAAAAGGGCAGAGCCAAGATGGGAATTCAGCCGGTGAAATTGAGAGAGTCAGTTTGTTATTCTCCAAAGAGTAGTCTAACAACAACGACAACTTATATATTTATATAGCGCCTTTAACATTGTAAAACATCCCAAGGTGCTTCACAGGAGCGTTATCAAGCAAAATTTGACACCGAGCCACATAAGGAGATATTAGGGCAGAGGTCAAAGAGGTAGGTTTTAAGGAGCGTCTTAAAGGAGGAAAGAGAGGTGGAGAGGCTTAGGGAGGGAATTCCAAAGCTCAGAGCCTCGGCAGCTGAAGGCAAAGCCACCAATGGGGGAGTGATTAAAATCGGGGATGCGCAAGAGGCCAGAATTGGAGGAGTGCAGAGATCTCGGAGGGTTGTAGGGCTGGAGGAGGTTACAGAGATAGGGAAGGGGCGAGGCCATTGAAAACAAGGTTAAGAATTTTTAAATCGAGGCGTTGCTTAACCGGGAGCCAATGTAGGTCAGTGACCAAGGGGTGATGGGTGAACAGGACTTGGTGCGAGTTAGGACACGGGGCAGTGAGCACAGGGGGTGATGGGTGAACGGGACTGGGTGCGAGTTAGGACACGGGGCAGTGAGCACAGGGGGTGATGGGTGAACGGGACTTGGTGCGAGTTAGGACACGGGGCAGTGAGCACAGGGGGTGATGGGTGAACGGGACTGGGTGCGAGTTAGGACACGGGGCAGTGAGCACAGGGGGTGATGGGTGAACGGGACTGGGTGTGAGTTAGGACACGGGGCAGCGAGCACAGGGGGTGATGGGTGAACAGGACTTGGTGCGAGTTAGGACACGGGGCAGTGAGCACAGGGGGTGATGGGTGAACAGGACTTGGTGCGAGTTAGGGCATGGGCAGCAGAGTTTTGGATGAGCTCAAGTTTACGTAGGGTGGAATGTGGGAGGCCGGCCAGGAGTGCGTTGGAATAGTCAAGTCTAGAGGTAACAAAGGCATGGGTGAGGGTTTCAGCAGCTGAGCTGAGGCAAGGGGTGGAGTCGGGCGATGTTACGGAGGTGAAAGTAGGCGGTCTTAGTGATGTCGCGGATATGTGGTGGGAAGTTCATCTCGGGGACAAACACAACACCAAGGCTCCGAACAGTCTGGTTCAGCCTCAGACAGATGCCAGGGAGAGGGATTTTGTGACAATGGCTTCGGTCTTCCTAATTTTTAGTTGGAGGAAATTTCTGCTCATCCAGTACTGGATGTCGGACAAGCAGTCTGACAATTTACAGACAGTGGAGGGGTCGAGAGAGGTGGTGGTGTGGTCGAACTGGGTGTCGTCAACGTACATGTGGAGCCTGTTGCTGTGGTTTCAGATGATGTCTTATTTGTTTTATTACGTTAAAGGCGCTACATAAATATAAGTTGTTGTTGTTGAGGTCGCTGAGGGGCAGCATGTAGATGAGAAATAGGAGATGACCAAAGATAGATCCTTGAGGACACCAGAAGTAACGGTGATTCTCTGGCTACGACTGGATAGGTAAGAATGGAATCAGGCGAGTGCAGTCCCACCCAGCTGGACAATGGTGGAGAGGCGTTGGCGGAGGATGGTGTGGTCAACCGTGTCAAAGGCTGCAGACAGGTCGAGAAGGACAAGGAGGGATAGTTCACCATTGTCACAGTCACATAGGATGACTTTTGTGGCTTTGATGAGGGTCGGTTCAGTACTGTGGCAGGACAGAAACCTGAGTGGAGGGATTCAAACAAGGAGTTGTGGGAAAGCTGGGCACGGATTTGGGAGGTGACAGCATGTTCAAGGACTAAGCCTGTATCAACTCCTGCGGTGAGAAGTAATAAAAGAATGACTGCGTATATATAAAAGTACTACACAAAAGAATAGCCCAGCATTAGATTGCCATTACATAGGATTACGGCACAGAAACAGGCCATTCGGCCCAACCAGTCCATGCCGGCGTTAATGCTCCACTCGAGCCTCCTCCTGTCTTTCCTCATCTAAATCTATCAGTGTAACCCTCTGTTCCCTTCTCCCTCATATGCTTGTCTAGCCTCCCCTTAAATGCATCTATACTATTCGCTTCAACCACGCCCTGTGGTAACGAGTTCCACATTCTCACCATTCTTTGGGTAAAGAAGTTTCTTCTGAATTCCCTGTTGGATTTCTTGGTGACTATCTTATATTGATGGCCTCTAGTTATGCTCTTCCCCACAAGTGGAAACATTCTCTCTGTATCCACTTTATCAAAAATGTTCATAAATATAAAGACCTCTATTAGGTCACCTTTTTTCAAGAGAAAAGAGACCCAGCCTATTCATCCTTTCCGGATATGTATACCCTCGCATTTCTGGTATCCTTGTAAATCTTCTCTGCACCCTCTCCAGTGTCTCTATATCCTTTTTACAATATGGCGACCAGAACCGTACGCAGTACTCTATGTGTGGTTTAACCAAGGTTCGATACAAATTTAGCATAACTTTCCGACTTTTCAATTCTATCCCTCTAGAAATAAACCCTAGTGCTTGGTTTGCCTTTTTTATGGCAACTTTTAGTGATTTGTGTATTTGTCCTCTGATTCTTTTCATTTTGAGCAGATAGAAGGATTTCTACTCTAAATATATTATATATGCGTGTATTATATGGCTGCATTATTCACTTGCACATCTTTAGTAAAATAATAATATAAAATTAAAATTGTTCACCAAAGTCTGGAGAGAAATCCTACAGCAGCAATAGCATAAAAGCATAGAACAGAAAGGTTGTTCTGCTTGTTATCCTGGGCACACTACTGAAAGCTTACCTTGATACCAAGGACAGTGAAGATACTCTCAAAGGCTACAAGGGACTAAGGGGGAGAAATTGAGTATAGTCCCGTTTGGGGCGCCAGCCTCGCCAGGGCGCTAAAAGTAGCGCCCCGGAAATATTCGCGCCCCTGCACCAGAACTTGAGTGGTTGCGCCCCAAAGGGAAGCGCGGCGCTACTGGAGGCGGCCCGCATCCCTCTTGGAGTGCTGCGAGTGAATATCATGGCGCAACGTGCCGCAGCGCCACACGCTGCGGCACGTCGTGCTGCGGTATTGCAGGCCTTCCTCCCCTTCTTAAAGGGGAGGGGCCTTGTGCAGCGCGATCTGGGGCCCAGCTGGGCCCCCGAGGATCGGGAGTGCAGGCAAAAGAGCCCGGCACCGAAGAGAAGTGCCGGGCTCTTGGAGCGCAGCCGGCACTCCGCGGGGGGGGGGTTCAGGAGGCCGGGGACGGGACCGCAGGCAGGCGCAGGCAGGCGGCCAACAACAAAAATGGCCGCCCCACACCTCGCCTTTAATTTGCGCCTCCCCGGCCGCAGGTAGGTCCCCCTGAACCCGTCGGACATAGCGTCCGGCGGTAAATCAGGGGGCGCTGCCAAATATCGCGGCCGGGACGTCAGTGGGGCCCTGCGCACACCGATGACGTCATCGGCAGCTACGCAACGCTAACGGCTAGCGCCACCACTAACGTCCTGCGGAATTTAGCGGGAGGCGTGGGCAGTGCCGCGCCCGGGCGCCAGTTGGCTTGCGACCCACTTAGCGCCCTCTTAAGGCGCTAACGGGTGGCACAACCTACTGAATTTCGCCCCCTTGGATTCACCTATGAGAATGATCTGAGATACAAGAGCCAAAAGGGTTAGAGTAAGAAGGGTGGAAAAGATCCAAAAATGCCAGTGTCAACCGAGTAGAAATAAATAAAAAGATAAATACTCATGAACAAAAAATTTTCAATTTACCACCAACTCAATCAACTTTGCTTTAAGGATTCTGCTCACCCAGGCCAATCTCTTGGAGCAGTCAAGCACTCATTTTATGTGAGGGAGGTGCACAATGTGGGCAGAGCTTTACTGAAAGTCAGGAAATTCATTTTGGGAACTTATTTGAATATTTATTCCCCCAGCCCTCTACAGTCACACAACCTGCCAAGACTCACACGTGGCCATTTAGATTGAGGACAACCAACAGCCCAATGTACCCTATCCCAGCAGGAGTCCAACAGCCCAATGTACCCTATCCCAGCAGGAGTCCAACAGCCCAATGTACCCTATCCCAGCAGGGGTCCAACAGCCCAATGTACCCTATCCCAGCAGGAGTCCAACAGCCCAATGTACCCTATCCAAGCAGGAGTCCAACAGCCCAATGTACCCTATCCCAGCAGGGGTCCAACAGCCCAATGTACCCTATCCCAGCAGGAGTCCAACAGCCCAATGTACCCTATCCCAGCAGGAGTCCAACAGCCCAGTGTACCCTATCCCAGCAGGAGTCCAACAGCCCAATGTACCCTATCCAAGCAGGAGTCCAACAGCCCAATGTACCCTATCCCAGCAGGAGTCCAACAGCCCAATGTACCCTATCCAAGCAGGAGTCCAACAGCCCAATGTACCCTATCCCAGCAGGAGTCCAACAGCCCAATGTACCCTATCCAAGCAGGAGTCCAACAGCCCAATGTACCCTATCCCAGCAGGAGTCCAACAGCCCAATGTACCCTATCCCAGCAGGGGTCCAACAGCCCAATGTACCCTATCCCAGCAGGAGTCCAACAGCCCAGTGTACCCTATCCAAGCAGGAGTCCAACAGCCCAATGTACCCTATCCCAGCAGGAGTCCAACAGCCCAATGTACCCTATCCAAGCAGGAGTCCAACAGCCCAATGTACCCTATCCCAGCAGGAGTCCAACAGCCCAATGTACCCTATCCCAGCAGGAGTCCAACAGCCCAATGTACCCTATCCAAGCAGGAGTCCAACAGCCCAGTGTACCCTATCCAAGCAGGAGTCAACCTCAACAGGAGGGGAAGAAAAGGTAGAAAGTGGAAAAAGAAGCAGAGGGGAGATGAGGAGAAATTATTTTACGCAGCAAGTTGTGGTGATCTGGAATGCCCTGCCTGAAAGGGTGGTGATAGCAGATTCAATAATAACTTTCAAAAGGGATTTGGATAAATACTTGAAGGGAAAACATTTGCAGGGCTATGGGGAAAGAGCAGGGGGAGTGGGACTAATTGGATAACTCTTTCAAAGAGCTGGCACAGACACAATGGGCTGAATGGCCTCCTTCTGCACAGCAAGATTCTATGATGAAAACCATATTACCTGCCACAGAGATCCTGCTGTGGAAGTTGCTCCATCCAGTGCCAGTAGTCTCTCCTCCTCAGGCCCAGGACCGGCTCTGCAACAAAACAACGGCACCATCAGAAACAGGAGCCAAATTCACTCCTTTATTTCTCTGTCCCTCTCCTTTACTTCTGCTCCAACTTGCACAATCTTTAACTTTGCCAGAACTGCAGCCCCTATCCTATTGATCTGTATCTTCTCCCCTACATTGGTTAACTGACCCTCGGTATATTTCATTCAAAATCCTCATCTTTGAATCGTTCCATGGCCTCACTCCAACCAACCTCTGAGAGAGGCACACAGTCAGAAAAAAAATACATACAACTAGTTAAGAGACAGCAACAGACAGAGAACGTTTGAGAGTGTGCGAAAGAGAAAAGGAGAAAGAGAGTGCACGAGAGTCAGACAGAGACCTTCCTCTGACCCATTCCCAGGTGTCAGCCCATCCCAATGCCCCCTTCCCACCCCCGCCTGTTCCCACCCATTAGGCGCCCCTCCCCCAGATGAGATCCTATGCAGTCAGCTCAGATCCTGGCCAAGAACCAGCTTTCATATGAAAATACTGTGTATGCTGACTATATACGCTGATTGTATGCTGACGACATTGGCCATGTATGTTGACTGTATGTGCTGACTATACGCTGACACTACGTTGACTGTATGTTGGCCAACAGTCGGCAGATAGAGTAACAGCAGATAAACATAGAAACATAGAAGATAGGAGCAAGAGTAGGCCATTCGGCCCCTCGAGCCTGCTCCGCCATTCAATGCGATCATGGCTGATCATCCAAATTCAGTACCCTGTCCCTGCTTTCTCCCCATACCCCTGGATCCCTTTAGCCTTAAGAAATATATCCAACTCCTTCTTGAATATATTTAATGAATTGGCTTCTACTGCCTTCTGTGGTAGAGGAGCCAATTCTGCGTCAGAAACCTGGCTGACAGCTGGGAACTCGTGAGGAGACAACCTTTCAGCAGGAACTGGCAAGAGTGGACAGGCCGCATCTACTGGACCCACCATCCCCTTGATGCAGCCATTCTCCAAACCCCCTCCCCTCAGTACAACAGATCGCTGCAGCCACTCTAATGCTCCCTGACCCACAGGACCTCCCCTCCAATCCTCTCAGACCCTGGCACACTCTCTCCAATGCTACTAGGACCAGGGAACACCCCCCCCCCCCCATTGCTGCCAGACTGTCACCACCCTCCCTATGTTAACAATCCTGTGATTTTCCCCCTCCTCACATGCTGCCACTCCCTGTGACCTTCCGCCTATCAGTACAGAGGCACACTGGAACTTACCCCTCATGCTCCTAGACCCCAAGGCTCAACTCTGCAGTGCTGCTATGCCTGAGGACCCCCCCCAACTACTGCCAGACCCCAAGAATCATCTAGTAAATAAACCCCACATTTCACCCCCCAATACTGCCACCCCAGCACTACCAAAGCTCATCATCCCCCATTAATGCTGCCATGCCTGACAAACCTCCATGCTCATTACTCCTAAACCCCACATACTTACCTCCAATCTGCTGCATGTTACCTCCCAGCTCTGTGCACCCTGGGCTTTGGAAAGGAGAGGGGTAAAATTTGCATACACAGGTAAAGGTACTTGTACTAGTAATCAAGACCACTCATTTACGGTTTTCATGGACAAATGGACAGAGATGCAGAAACTGAAGCCGAAGACAGTGGTTAAAAACCCTACAATGGCATGTAATAAAATGGAATTTGAATGTCGTGCTTGAGCAACAGTGACTGCGCTTCACAAGTGTTGTCGTTGTTGTGAAGCGCTTTGGGATGTCCTGAGGATGCAATAAGTTGCTTCATAATACAAGTTTTTTCTTTGAAGTAGTATCAGGCTCCACACGGAGATTATACCATCAAGAGCTTCCCCTTGAACTGGTAAGTGCCCTGAAACCCTCCGATTTCCCCCTAGGTCTCTACCCTCCTCTGCTGAAAGTGCGGACTTCTGCTGGAGTACAGTTCCAAAGGCTTGAAAGGTCTCTGGTACCTCACCACAAGCAGCCATCCATTATGTGAGTGCCACCACACTATTCAACTGCAGAAGGATTCATGATGGAGCCCAATCCGGTCCTTATCCAGTATCCACACGTGTGCACTTTTTGGCGGGTGCCACTGGATAGTGATCAGGAGCAGGAACGTAGGCTGACTTTTCTCCTGACAAGGGGGTGGGGGGCTGGAAATTGTAGCAGCTCCACCACCGTGACTGAAATGAGCTAACTCGGCATAGGCCAGTGATCACCTGTAGGATCTTCAGCTTGTCTGTCGGAGGCGCCGTCTTTCATATGAGACGTTAAACCGAGGCCCCATCTGCCCTCTCAGCTGGACATAAAAGATCCCGTGGCACTATTCAAAGAAGTGCAGGGGAGTCCTGGCCAATATTTATTACTCAACCAAACAATTTGCGCACAGCAAGCTCCCACAAACAGCAATGTGATAATGACCAGATAATATTTTTTTTGGTGCTGTTGCGTTTCCTACATTACAACAGTGACTACACTTCAAAAGTACTTCATTGGCTGTAAAGCGCTTTGGGACGACCTGAGGTTGTGGAAGGCGCTATAGAAATGCAAGTCTTTCTTTCTTATGGTTCAACTAAACCATCGGGAACAAGGGCAGAGAATTTGCCGAAGAGATGAAGCATTCTGAAATACAAAGCGCCACGCCAGAGTCTGCTGACTGTTACTCACGCCGGATTCCCTTCCGCAGGATAATCTCCAGAATATCGCACAAGGAGGCGAGATGGGGGTTACGATCTGTGATGAGATCTGTGTCTGCCTGGATGCTCAGGATGCATGCTGTAGAGGAAACAGAACGACTCCTGTTACATTGGCGCACATGGTTGCAGTGGAGAGTAAAGTCAATCTGGGCCAGAGAAGAAAACGCACCACCTAAGTGCAGCACCGATGGGTCTGGGTTCAGTTGCCAGTCCCTGAGTTAGCGGGGACTGCACCTCTGTGTTACCACCCTCCAGAAACTTGAGCTCATCCAAAATTCTGCTGCCCCGTGTCCTAATTCGCACCAAGTCCCGCTCACCTATCTCCACAGTGCTCACTGGTCTACACAGAAATCACAGAAACCCCACAGTGCAGATAGAGGCCATTTCGGCCCATCGAGCCTGCACCGACACATATCCCACCCGATCCCCGTAACCCCACGTATTTAATCCCCCTAACACTAAGGGTCAATTTATCATAGCCAATCAACCTAACCCGCACATCTTTGGACTGTGGGAGGAAACCGGAGCACCCGGAGAAAACCCACGCAAACACGGGGAGAATGTGCAAACTCCACACAGACAGTCACCCGAGGCCGGATTCGAACCCGGGTCCCTGGCGCTGTGAGGCAACAGTGCTAACCACTATGCCACCGTGCTGGCTCCTAATCCAGCAATGCCTTGATTTAAAAATCCTCATCCTTGTTTTCAAATCCTTCCATGGCCTTGCCCCTCCCTAGCTCTGTAACCTCCTCCTAGAAACCTCGGAGATCTCTGTGATTCGCCAATTCTGGCCTCTTGCGCATCCCTGATTTCCTTTGCTCCACCATTGGCGGCCGTGCCTCCAGCTGTCTAGACCCTAAACTCTAGAATTCCCTCCCTGAACCTCTCCTCCTTTAAGTCGCTCCTTAAAAAATACCTCTGACAAAGCTTTTGGTCACCTGTCCCAATATCGCCTTCGTTATCTCAGTGTTAACGCTCCTGTGAGCGCCTTGCCATGTTTTACTATGTTAACAAATGCAAGTTGTTGTTGAGGGTGGGGAGAAAAATAATCAGGAGTTTCTGCCCCCTCCTTCACCATTAATCTGTGATCGTCACTGGAAAGTACTCACGCATGGAAGCTAGTCGAGTGCAAGATTGGGCTCAGATGTGATACCTACCGTTCCCAGGGTCTGGTAGACTGAAGACACTTGCTATCCAGGATCACGCACAAAGACTGGCATGGCATTGGAGTGCGACTGGGACTCAGAACCGTTCTCCAGTACGAGTAGGAGCCTTTAGCAGAGTCATAGAATCTTACAGCACAGGAGGCCACCATTCGGCCCATCATGCCTGTGCCTGCTCTTTGAAAGAACTCTCCAATTAATCACACTCCCCTGCTCGCCCCCACAGCCCTGCAAATGTCTCCTTTCCAAGTATTTATTCAATTCCTTTTGGAAAGTTACTATTGAATCTGCTTCCACCGCCCTTTCAGGCGGCACGTTCCAGATCACAACAACTCGTTGTGTAAAAGAAAATTCTCCTCATCTCGCCTCTGGTTCTTTTGCCAATTATCTAAAGGGCAGGGAAAATTGGACAATAATAATAATGCAATAAAAACCATGGGGTGAATCTTAAGGCTTCTCCCACTCCGCTGCTGTAACTTTGACACGCGATGCGGCAGCAAAGCCCCGAGGAAACTCACCCTCTATAATCTTTTCCATAACTGTGGGGCACAGGGTGTACAAGAGACAATAAACATTCTGGTGGGGAAAATAAAGCACTAAAGCAATTATCCATATACCCTTAAGTTATCCTTACTGGAGTGAAGGGCAGAACAGGTAGGCAAAGCAAATAACAAGGAACAGCATGCGTTCAGATTCAGGATTTCAGAATTTTGAACTTTTGGGAATCTGGGCCAGCAAATGGCAAATGCAGTTCAATGTAAACAAACTTTTTTTTTTTTTTAAACTGGTATGGCAGCAAGGAACCAGAATAGAGTGTGTGTGTTAAATGGAACAGTCATTCTGTGCACCAATCAGCAGATGTATTTGGGGATACTGCGGGAACATTATTGGAAGCATTAGACTGGTGCAGGGCTATAGTAGGAAAAGCAAACAAGGTACTGGGTTGCATTAGCGAAGGGGCAGAGTGTTTCCAGCATTTTCTGTTTTTGTTCTGTTGGGATGTCTGTACATAATATTTTTCGATATATATTTTTCAATGTGTTGGGAGCCTGAGGGATGCCAAGAAGATATTTTACTAAACATGTTCATGTCCTGATAGAACCTGTATTAGGCAGTCTTCAATATGATGATATGAGAAGTAACAAAGAAAAAAATCAGTGCAGTACTCTTCTTCACCAGGAAACTTCTTGTATTGTGTTAGCTAAAGAACTGCTATCAACTTCCACAGGGTTTGGTATCAACCAGTTGGAGGTAAACTTGGAGCAAAGAACTTCGAGCAGATCAGCCAGCTATCTAATAGCGAATGGTATCTATCATCAGTTTTCTAATGACTTGTCTGTTCCAAACTGGACACAATATGCTACCCCATGTAGTACATGGATAATTCCACTGCACCCCTGCAATATCCAGTTAGCAATGCATCCCCTGCAGTATATGGGATATTACAACGTAAACAGGTCTGTCCTGTTTTCAGGGAATTTCTTCCCTCTCCAGATTGCCTCATTTTGACCCCGTCTGCTTCAATGGCTTTTTCCTACAACTCTGTCGCACTGTGGGTGAGATAAATTCCCTCATTATTAATAAAAACAGAAAATGCTGGAAATACTCAGCAGGTCAGGCAGCATCTGTGGAGAGAGAAACAGAGTTAACCCTTCGTCAGAACTGGAAAAAGTTGGAGATGGAACAGGTATTTAAGCAAGTGTAGGGGCAGGGAGAGGAGGGAGGGGAGGAAAGAACAAAAGGGAAGGTCTGTGATAGGCTGGAAGGCAGGAGAGATTAAGAGACAAAAGGGATGATGGTGCAAGGCAAAAGGAGATGGTAGTGGAACAAGTTAAGAAACAAAAGATGGCTCTAGATGAAGTGTAAATGGCACCGGCAGAATGATCGACAGCTGCCATGTGAGAGAGAAAAAAAAATGGGAAAAAAAGATAGGGGCAGAGGTTATGGTCTGAAATTGTTGAACTCGATGTTGAGTCCAGAAAGCTGTAAAGTACCTAATCGAAAGATGAGGTGCTGTTCCTCGAGCTTACGCTGAGCTTCACTGGAACAGTGTAAGAGGCCGAGGACAGTGAGGTCTGAGTGGGAGTGGAGCGCAGAATTAAAGTGACAGGCGACCGGAAGCTCGGGGTCGCCCTTACGGACTGAACGGAGGTGTTCCGCAAAGCGGTCACCCAATCTGCGTTTGGTCTCCCCAATGTAGAGACCGCATACTGTATTCGCTGCTCACAATGCGGTCTCCTCTACTGCATCTACTGATTTTTATTGTAAACAATCTGCAATAAAGTATTAGAGTTCAGCAACATATAGAGAGAGGAGTCGTGGTTAATAGATGCCTTTCACCCTGGAGGGCTGTAAATAGTGGTGCCTCCCAGGGGTCAGTGTTGGGACCATTGACCTTCTCAACATCAATGACCTGGACTTGGGTATAGGAGGCACAATGTCAAAATTTGCAGATGATAAAAATAGGGCTCATGGTTAACTGTGAAGTGGACGGTGAGCAACTTGAGGAGGAAACAGACAGGCTAGTGGATCGGGCAGGTAGATGTCAGATGAAATTTTACGCAGAGAAAAGCGAGGTGATGGATTTTGGGAGCAAGAATAAGGAGAGGAAATAGACACTAAACAGTAGAACTTTAAAAGGGGTAGTGGAGCAGTGAGGCTTGGGGGTTCAGACACACAAATCTTTAAAAGTAGGAGGTCAAATTGAGATAACTTAAAGGAGAAATTTGCAGGGCTATGGGCAAAGAACAGGAGAGTGGGACTAATCTGACAGCTCTTTCAAAGAGCCGGCACAGACACGATGGGCTGAATGGCCTCCATCTATGCTAGATGATTCTATGATCTTAGGGGTATCCAGCACAAAAAGCAAAGAGGCAATGTTAAATCTATACAAATCATTGGCTAGGCCACAGATAGACTATTGCATTCAGTTTTGGGTGCCCTAGTTTTAGGAAAGATGTCAAGGTCATGGAGAGGATGTAAGAGAGATTTACTGAGATGACACCAGACCAGGACTCAGAGGCTTCAGTTATGAGGAGCGACAACAGAAACTGGTGCTTTTTTGCATTAGAGCAGAGAAGGTTAAGAGGGGGTCTGATATAGGCGTTCAAAATTATGACGGTTTTGTTAAGGTAAATCACGAAGAACTATTGCCACTGATCAGTACTTAGTAACTAGAGGGCATAACATTTACGATCACCAAAAAGTGAAGGGATAGGTTAGGGGAAGTTGTGGGGGGGGGGGTTTTTTAAACACAGAGGGTTGTTAGAACATTGAATGTCCGACCAGAAACAGTGGTGGAATCAGAATCCATAATAGCTTTTAGAGGGGAAGTGGAACATCATTTGAAAAATAAAAATGTAAAAGGTCATGGGGAACTAAGTGAACAGCTCTTTCAGAGAGCTAACACAGGCGCAATGAGCAAAGTGGCCTCCTTCGGTGCTGTAAATGTCGATGATTCCGTGAATCTATGACAGTTTTCAATAATCCAAATTCCTCTCTGCAGACACGTCGACAACACGTCCATTAGCTCCAATGGGTGACACATTTGTTACAATGGCGTACTGTATCAGCGCTGTGACGGGGGTCCCTCGGTCTCTTATGCTTTAAAGCTGCAGCTTATAGGAAACCTGGAAGGAGAAGCTCCTGAAGTGGAATGCTAGCTAATGAGCAGCACTCTCTATACCAACAGTCGCTGTCACACTATTCCTCATAGACAAAGAGGGAGGTGGTAATTGGCAACTCCCTCTCACAGGGCAGTTTTAACCCACCAAGAGTCAGGTGTAGGTGTACCCTTCTTCTTCTTAGGCAGTCCCTCGGGACCAAGGATGACTTGCTTCCACACTAATAATGAGTTCTCAGGTGACTGATGAGTCCGATGCGGGACCTACAGTCTCTGTCACAGGTGCGGCAGACGGTGGTTGAAGGGGCGGGTGGGTGGGGTGCTTGGGTTGACGGACGCTCCTTCAGGTGTACCATTACAATGACAAACCCAACAAGTCACTGGGCACTCTCGTAACCAGGATCAATATTACCAGAACCCATCTCCACTGAACGTTTCTGATGTGGAACTCAAGAGCAGGGACCTCACACCAAAGGTACCAATTCAGCCTCAATGCATTCCTTATTTTTCATTTTTCTGCCAATTTCCTCCTTTCCTTCTCCCCCTGAAGTTGACGACTCTCGCAGGGGGGGTGGTTCCCATTCCATGTGGGCCGGTTGCTCAATTTTTCCATGTTAAATTTTAGAAAGATCAATTTCTGCTTCCCAACAGTTATTAATCGGGTTATTTTTGTGGCAATGTTTTCAGGTGTCAGGCTGCACGGGGAAGTTTACCAGCTCAGCTCCACGGTGTGATACAGAGACCTGGTTGCAGACAGGCCGAACCTGCTCCCCCGCATTAAAAGCTTGGGTGATGAGACCCACTTGAAATTAAAGGGCACATTGCCAGCTCTCTTGCGCAACAGGCAAATCGCGGTCACACTAAGTGGCGGGGACTGTATATTCTTTCTCAAGATGTGGGCGTCGCTGGCAAGGCCGGCATTTATTGCCCATCCCGAGTTGCCCTGAAAAGGTGGTGGTGAACCTTCGCCTTGAACCGCTGGTAATGGTTTGATACAGCGGAGTGGCTTGCTATATAATTGCACAATACTGCAGATGCTGGAAATCTGAAATAACAACAGAAAATGCTGGAAATACTCAGCAGGCCAGGCAGCATCCATGGAGAGAGAAACAGAGTTAACGTTTCAGGTCTGGGACCCTTCATCAGAACTGGAAAAAGCTGGAGATGTAACAGGTAATAAGCAGGTGCAGAGACAGGGGTGGGGGGGGGGGGTTAGGAGGGGAGGAAGGAGTAGAAAGAACATCCTGTACTTTTGTAAGAGGCAGGAAAGATAAAATGTTGCAAATGGGAATGGCAAAAATCATACAGCATGAAAAATGGGGGCAGGGATTATTATCTGAAATTGTTGAACTCAATGTTGAGTCCGGCAGGCTGTAAAGTGCCCAATCGAAAGATGAGGTGCTGTTCCTCGAGCTTACGTTGAGCTTCATTGGAACAATGCAATAGCCCGAGGACAGAGAGATCAGAGTGGGAGTGAAGCGGTGAATTAAAGTGACAGGCGACCGGAAGCTCAGGGTCACCCTTACGGACTGAACGGAGGTGTTCCGCAAAGCGGTCGCCCAATCTGTGTTTGGTCTCCCCAATGTAGAGGAGACCGCATCGTGAGAAGCGAATACAGTATATTAAATTGCAGGAAGTACAAGTAAATCGCTGTTTCACCTGGAAGGGGTGTTTGGGGCCCTGGACAGTGGGAAGGGAGGAGGTAAAAGGGCAGGTGTTGCATCTCCTGCGCTTGCACGGGAAGGTGCCAGGTGAAGGAGAAGGGCTGTTGGGGGTGATTGAGGAATGGACCAGGGTGTCGCGGAGGGAGCGGTCCCTTCGGAATGCTGAAAGGGGAGGTGAGGGGAAGATGTGTTTGGTGGTCAACCACGCTGGTGTGGAACTGGAGTCACATATAGGCCAGACCCGCTCCCCCGCGTTAAGGTGATGAGACCAACTTGATCCGATGGCAGAGGACGGCAGCTTTCCTTTCCTGAAGGACGTTAGTGAACCAGTTGGGTTTTTAGCGACAATCTGACAGCTTCACGGTCACTTTTTTAAAAATTTCCAGATTTCTTTTAAACTGAATATACATGGTGGGATTTAAACTCATGTTCTCTGGATGATTGGTCAAGGCCTGTGGGTTTCTAGTCCAGCAACATAACCACTGCACTACCGTACATCTGCAATTAGCACAAACAGATAAACAGATAAACAAAACCTACATCACCAAGTCGGCAAAGACGTCAGTCGTGTACCTGAGAATGAAAGTATTTTCACTGTTTGTTTAAAGCACGGGCTGGTTAGGGCAACCCCACCCTTTCTTTCTTAGACCGGACAGTCTGGTTTTTAAAAACAGAACTCTACTTTTATCCACTTCCTTCTGTCTCTCTCGATGTGGAGGCACTGCTTGATTAAGGCACTGGTTAGCTATTATTTAATGGTTACAGTGAATTTTTAACATCGGAAACATAGGGACAGGGGTAGGCCATTCAGCCCCTCTAGCCTGTTCCACCATTCAATCAGATCATGGCTGGTCTGTACTTAATACATTTTTCCACCTTTGCTCCATATCCCTTGATACCCTTACCTAACAAAAATCTATCAATCTCAGTCTTGGAAATTTCAATTGTTCCCCAGCATCCCCAGCTTTTTGGGGGACAGTTACAGATTTCCACTACCCTTATCAAATCACTTTAAAGATCTCGATTAGCATCAGCAAAATTTATCAGCACTGTCTTAAACTAAACCTCACTCGTGTCGGTTTCAAATTTAGCAAAGAGCGGCAACAGGAGAATTGAAATCAGCCTCGTATCACACGGACTGGCTGCTGAAACTGGGCTGAGTGTCAGGCCCGCGTTCGTTTCTACTACTAGGTGGAGAGAACAGAGGGAGGAGCAGAGAGACTGGAAGAGGGGGAATGGGAAACTGGGAAATATGGAGGTGGAGATAGACTGTGGGAGGGGAAATGGAAAATGGGGAAAGAGGTGGAGAGAACCTGAGAGAGAGAATAGAAAAAGAGGGAAATGGAGAGGTGGAAAGGATGGGAAATAGAGGGAAACACGAAAAATAGAAAAGACTGACAGGAAGAATGGAAAACAGGGAAATGGAGAAGCTTAGGGGGACGGAGAGAATGGGAAAGAAGGGAAAAAGGACAAAATTGCAGAGACTCACTGACAGAGAATGGGATCAGAGTGGAATAGGGCACAGGAGGGAAAGATGAAAGATGCATGGAGACTCATTGACGAGTTGCTAGCAACGAGGTCTTCAGTGTACAGTTCAAACATGACTCTCTCTAATTTATACCCCACTGCTGTGGCTAAATATTCTCTCCTTGCAGTGATTGGAGATAAGAAACATAAGAATTATTAGGAGCAGTATTAGGCCATACGGCCCCTCGAGCCTGCGCCACCATTCAATAAGGTCATGGCTGATCTTCGACCTCAACTCCACTTTCCCGCCCGATCTCCATATCCCTTGAAGTTCAAAAATCTATCTATCTCAGCCCTGACTATACTCAACAAGTGAGCATCCACAGCCATCTGAGGCACAGAATTCCAAAGATTCACAACCCTTTGAATGAAGAAATTCCTCATCTCAGTCCTAAATAGCCGACCCCTATCCTGAGACTATGCCCCCTAGTTCTAGACACTCCAGCCAGGGGAAACAACCTCTCGGCATCTATCCTGTCAATCCCCTTCAGAATCTTGTATGTTTCAATGAGATCACCTCTCATTCTTCTAAACTCCAGAGAGTAAAGGCTCATTCTACTCAATCTCTCCTCATAGGACAACCCTCTCATCCCAGGAATCAATCTAGTGAACTTTCGTTGCACCCCCTAAGGCAAGTATGTCCTTCCTCAAGTACGGACACCAAAACTGTACACAGTACTCCAAGTATGGTCTCACCAAAGCCCTGATGTTAAGCATACTAATTAATAAGTCTACTAATATCTCTAAATCAAACTTAATTTTACCCTCTGACAGCATTGATTTATTGGGTAAAGCAAGAGCTCAATGTCGTTTTTTTTTGTACACAGTGGTAAATTCATATACAGGAGTCCAGGGTCTGTCCCTCAACCACCTTCCCTGGACACCCATTCCAGCCTGTGTATAAGGAAATACTTCCTGGTGCCTGTCCTGATGTTACCCTCCGCCACCCTGAACCTGAATCAGTAGTTTGCGGTTTAGTTCCTCTTGCAATTGCAAATGGAAATTCTGTGAGGTGGGCCAAAGGTCCCTGGTGATATTGTAATGGTCAGAGATGGCCAGGGTCCACCCTCCAGGCCCCTCCTCCTCTCCTCTAGTTCTAGTTCTAGCTCTAGCTCCGCCTCACAACACCGGCCGCTGGTTCCCGGCCGCAACCACACTCACCCTTCAAGGCGCCGAGCAGCGGCTCCTTGCTCGACATCTTCGTCTCCCGACAGTGGCTCGGTCCACCGGAAACGGTGCCACTGTACCCCGCCCTCTCCGCAAACACTGCCGCAACCCAGCCTCCCTCCCTCAGCATAGCCGCCCCACCCTCACCTCACCTCACACCCCGGCCCCAGGGGGCGGGCGGGGCTAACTGAACACACCCATCAATCAGAGGGCTGGGCGGGGCTAACTGAACACACCCATCAATCAGAGGGCTGGGCGGGGCTAACTGAACACACCCATCAATCAGAGGGCTGGGCGGGGCTAACTGAACACACCCATCAATCAGAGGGCTGGGCGGGGCTAACTGAACACAACCATCAATCAGAGGGCTGGGCGGGGCTAACTGAACACACCCATCAATCAGAGGGCTGGGCGGGGCTAACTGAACCCACCCATCAATCAGAGGACTGGGTGGAGCTAACTGAACACACCCATCAATCAGAGGACTGGGCGGGGCTAACTGACCGCACCCATCAATCAGAGGGCTGGGCGGGGCTAACTGAACCCACCCATCAATCAGAGGACTGGGCAGGGCTAACTGACCCCACCCATCAATCAGAGGACTGGGCGGGGCTAACTGAACACACCCATCAATCAGAGGGCTGGGCGGAGCTAACTGAACCCACCCATCAATCAGAGGGCTGGGCGGGGCTAACTGAACACACCCATCAATCAGAGGACTGGGCGGGGCTAACTGAACACACCCATCAATCAGAGGGCTGGGCGGGGCTAACTGAACACACCCATCAATCAGAGGGCTGGGCGGAGCTAACTGAACACACCCATCAATCAGAGGGCTGGGCGGGGCTAACTGAACATACCCATCAATCAGAGGACTGGGCGGGGCTAACTGAACCCACCCATCAATCAGAGGACTGGGCGGGGCTAACTGACCGCACCCATCAATCAGAGGGCTGGGCGGGGCTAACTGAACCCACCCATCAATCAGAGGACTGGGCGGGGCTAACTGACCCCACCCATCAATCAGAGGATGGGGCGGGGCTAACTGAACACACCCATCAATCAGAGGACAGGGCGGGGCTAACTGAACACACCCATCAATCAGAGGACTGGGCGGGGCTAACTGAACCCACCCATCAATCAGGACATGGGTGGGAAGAACACTGAAGATCTGTCAATCAAGGGTGTGGCTAACTACAGACTCATCTGGCAATCAGGACATGGGCGGGACTAACTGAGGAGCATAGGTGCAGGAGTCGGCCATTCAGCCCCTCGAGCCTGTTCCGCCATTCAATAAGATCATGGCTGATCTTCTACTTCATTTCCACATTCCTGCACTATCCCCATATCCCTCGATTCCCTTAATATTCAAAAATCTATCGACTTCTGTCTTGAATATACTCAATGACTGAGCCTCCACAGCCCTCTGAGGTAGAGAATTCCAAAGATTCACCACCCTCTGAGTGAAGAAATTTCTCCTCATCTCAGTCCTAAATGGCCGGCCCCTTATTCTGAGACTGTGACCCCTGGTTCTAGACTCCCCAGCCAGGGGAAACATCCTCCCTGCATCTACCCTGTCAAGCCCTGTAAGAATTTTGTATGTTTCAATGAGATCACCTCTCATTCTTCTAAACTCTAGAGAATATAGGCCTAGTCTACTCAATCTCTCCTCATAGGACAATCCCCCCATCCCAGGAACCAGTCTGGTGAACCTTCGTTGCACTCCCTCTATGGCAAGTATATCCTTCCTTAGGTAAGGAGACCAAAACTGTACACAATACTCCAGGTGTGGTCTCACCAGGGCCCTATATAATTGCAGTAAGACTCTTATACTCAAACCCTCTTGTAATAAAGGCCAATATACCATTCGCTTTCCCAATTGCTTGCTGTACCTGCATGTTAACTTTCAGTGATTCATGTACAAGGACACCCAGGTCCCTCTGAACACCAACATTTCCCAATCTCTCACCATATAAATACACTGCTTTTCTATTTTTCCTATCAAAGTGGATAACTTCACATTTCTCCACGTTATATTCCATTTGCCATGCTCTTGCCCACTCACCTAGCCTGTCTATACCTCCTTGAAGCCTCCTTGCATCCTCCTCACAGCTTACTTTCCCACCCAGCTTTGTATCATCAGCAAACTTGGATATATTATATTTGGTCCCCTCAACCAAATCATTGATGTAGATTGTGAATAGCTGAGGCCCAAGCACTGATCCTTGCGGTACCCCACCAGTTACAGCCTGCCAACCTGAAAATCGCCCGTTTATTCCTACTCCCTGTTTTCTGTCTGTTAACCAATCCTCAATCCATGCTAGTATATTACCCCCAATCCCATGAGCCCTACTAGTTACAAAATCAAAAAACTCTAACAGATTTGTCAAACACGATTTCCCTTTCATTAATCCATGTTGACTCTGCCCAATCCTATTATTATTTTCCAAGTGCCCTGTTTCCACATCCTTAATAATAAATTCTAGCATTTTCCTTACTACTGATGTCAGGCTAACTGGTCTGTAGTTCCCCATTTTCTCTCTCACTCCTTTCTTAAATAGTGGGGTTACATTTGCTACCTTTCAATCCGCGGTAACTGTTCTAGAATCTATGGAATTTTGGAAAATGACAACCAATGCATCCACTATCTCTATAGTCACCTCTTTCAAAACACTAGGAAGTAGGCCATCAGGTTCAGGGGATTTATCGGCTTTCAGTCCCATTAATTTCTCCAGTATGATTTTTTTACAAATAATAATTTCTTTCAGTTCCTCATTCTCGCTAGAGCTTTGGTTCTCCACTATTTCCAGGAAGTTTTTTTGCATCTTCTTCTGTGAAGACAGACACAAAGTATTTGTTTTATTTTTCTGCCATTTCCTTATTCCCCCTTATAATTTCTCCTGTCTCAGCCTCTAAGGGACCCACGTTTACTTTAGCTAATCTTTTCCTTTTTACATACCTCTCAAAGCTTTTACAGTCTGGTTTTATGTCTCTCGCTAGTTTATTCTCATATTCTAATTTCCCTTTATTAATTTCTTGGTCCTCCTTTGCTGAATTCTAAAATCCTCCCAATCTTCAGGCTTACGACTCTTTTTGGCAGCATTATAAGCCTCTTCCTTTGATCTAATACTATCTTTAACTTCTCTTGTTAGCCATGGTTGGACCACTTTTCCTGTGGGGTTTTTGTGCCTTAAAGGAATATATATTTGTTGTAAATTATGTACTAATTCTTTAAATGCTAGCCATTGCTTCTCTACCGTCATACCTTTTAATGTAGTTTCCCAATCTACCTTAGCCAACCCGCCCCTCATAGAAACATAGAAACATAGAAGATAGGAGCAGGAGTAGGCCATTCGGCCCCTCAAGCCTGCTCCGCCATTCAATGAGATCATGGCTGATCATCCAAATTCAGTACCCGGTCCCTGCCTTCTCTCCATATCCCTTGATCCCTTTAGCCTTAATATATTTAATGAATTGGCCTCTACTGCCTTCTTTGGCAGAGAATTCCACAGGTTCACCACTCTCTGGGTGAAGAAATTCCTCCTCATCTCTGTCCTAAATGGCTTACCCCTTATCCTTAGATTGTGACCCCTGGTTCTGGACTCTCCGACCATCGGGAACATCCTTCCTGCATCTAGTCTGTCCAGTCCTGCTAGAATTTTATAAGTTTCGATGAGATCCCCTCTCATTCTTCTAAACTCCAGCGAGTACAAGCCCAATCGACCCAATCTCTCCTCATATGTCATTCCTGCCATCCCAGGTATCAACCTGGTGAATCTTCGCTGCACTCCTTCCATGGCAAGAACATTCTTCCTCAGATAAGGCGACCAGAACTGCACACAATACTCAAGATGTGGCCTCACCAAGGCCCTGTACAACTGCAGCAAGACATCCTTGTTCCTGTACTCAAACCCTCTCACTACGAAGGCCAACATACTGTACCATTTGCCTTCTTAACCGCCTGCTGCACCTGCATGCTTACTTTCAGCGACTGGTGCACAAGGACGCCCAGGTCTCGTTGCACTTCCCCTTCTCCCAATCTATTGCCATTCAGATAATAATCTGCCTTCCTGTTTTTGACACCAAAGTGGATAACCTCACATTTATCCACGTTATATTGCATCTGCCATGCTTCTGCCCAATCACCCAACCTGTCCAAATCATCCTGTAATTTCTCGGCATCCTCCTCACAGCACACACGTCCACCCAGCTTTGTGTCGTCTGCAAATTTGGAGATATTACATCTAGTTCCCTTGTCTAGATCATTGATATATATTGTGAATAGCTGGGGCCCAAGGACCGATCCCTGCGGTACCCCACTAGTCACTGCCTGCCACTCGGAAAAAGACCCGTTTATTCCAACTCTTTGCTTTCTGTCTGCCAACCAGTTCTCTATCTAAGTCAATACCTTGCCCCCAATCCCATGTGCCTTAACTTTACACGCTAGTCTCTTATGCAGGACCTTTTCGAAAGCCTTTTGAAAGTTCCAATACACCACATCCACTGGGTCTCCCTTATCTATTTTACCAGTTACATCCTCAAAAAATTCCAGTAGATTAGTTAAGCACGATTTACCTTTTGTAAAGCCATGTTGACTTTGTCCGATCCAGTCACTTTTTTCCAAGTGCTCTGCTATTACATCCTTTATAATGGACTCTAGCATTTTCCCCACTACCGATGTCAGGCTTACCGGTCTGTAATTCCCCGTTTTCTCTCTACCACCCTTTTTGAACAGTGGGGTAACATTAGCTACCCGCCAATCCATGGGTACTGTTCCAGAGTCTATCGAATTTTGGAAGATGACCAGCAATGCATCTACTATTTCTAGGGCCACTTCCTTAAGTGCCCTAGGATGTAGATTAGCAGGCCCTGGGGATTTATCGGCCCTCAATCCCATCAATTTCCTTAACACCATTTCCCTACAAATACTGATTTCTATCAGTTCCTCCCTTTCATTAGACCCTATGTTCCCCGACATCTTTGGGAGGTTATTTGTGTCCTCCTTTGTGAAGACAGAACCAAAGTATGTATTTAATTGGTCTGCCATTTCTTTGTTCCCCATTATAAATTCCCCTGATTCTGACTGCAAGGGACCTACGCTTGACTTCACCAATCTTTTTCTCTTCACATATCTATAAAAGCTTTTACAGTCAGTTTTTATGTTCCCTGAAAGCTTACTCTCATACTCTATTTTCCCCCTCTTAATTAATTCCTTTGTCCTCCTTTGTTGGGTCCTAAACTGCTCCCAATCCTCAGGTTTACTGCATTTTCTGGCCAATTTATATGTCCTCTCCTTGGATCTTATGCTATCCCTAATTTCCCTTGTTAGCCACGGTTGAGTCACCTTTTTTGTTTTATTTTTATGCCAAACTGGGATGAACAAATTCTGTAGATAATCCAAGCGATCTTTGAATGTGTGCCATTGCCCATCCACCGTCAACCCTTTGAGTGACATTCCCCAATCAATCCTACCCAACTCGCGCCTCATACCATCGTAGTCTCCTTTATTTAAATTCAGGGCCCTAGTCTCTGAGTCAACTATTTCACTCTCCATCTTAATGAAGAATTCTATCATATTATGATCGCTCCGACCCAAGGAGCCTCGCACAACAAGATTGCTAATTAATCCTTTCTCGTTACATAATACCCAGTCTAATATGGCCTGATCTCTAGTTGGTTCCTCGACATATTGGTTCAAGAAACCATCCCGTATACACTCCAGGAATTCCTCCTCCACAGTATTGTTACTAATTTGGTTAGCCCAATCTATATGTAGATTAAAGTCACCCATGATAACTGCTGTGCCCTTGTTGCACGCTTCTCTAATTTCCTGTTTAATGCCATCCCCGACCTCCGCATTACTGTTTGGAGGTCTATATACCACCCCCACTAACGTTTTCTGCCCCTTGGTATTTCTCAGTTCTACCCATACAGATTCCACATCATCAGAGCTAATATCCTTCCTTTCAATTGTGTTAATCCCCTCCATTGTTTTCAAGATGGCGGCGCGCACGGACGCAGCGGCTTTGTCTCTCCCGAGACTGAGCGTTTTCACCCTCCTTCTGAGTCTCTTCTGGACTCTGCTGATTCGGGAATTAAAGGCTGACCTACCGTACAGCCGGCAGACGCTCCTAGACATCGGGGCCGACTGCGTGCGGCTTACACTCGGCGACATCGATCTGCCTCCCGACATCGCCCGACCCCCGGGACCAGCGTGGAGTCCTTCCCCAGCCGGAAGTCAGCGCAGATCGCGCAGAGAACGCAAGCAGAAGCGGGGTAAGAGGGCAGGTATCCAAAACAGGCTGAAGAGGGCCCCACACAAACCCTCCTTCCCAATTATTTTCCTGGCCAACGTCAGGTCACTGGAGAACAAAATGGATGAGATCAAATTGGATCTCTCCACACAGAAAAGGACAAAGGAATGCTGCGCCAAGATCTTCACAGAGACCTGGCTGAACAACGGCATCCCTGACACCACCATCCAACTGGAAGGACGCACGGTCTTCCGCGCCGACAGAACTGCAGACTCCAGTAAGAGCAAGGGAGGCGGTTTGTGCATTTACACTAACAATGCCTGGTGCACTAACACTGATATAATTGATAGATCCTGCTCGGCTGATTTGGAATTCCTCATGGTAAGGTGCAGACTCTTCTACCTGCCTCGGGAATTCACGGCTGTTATCATCACTGCGGTCTACATCCCACCACACGCTAATGCCAAACTAGCACTGAAGGGCCTCTACAGTGCCATCAGCGAACAACAAACTGCGCACCCAGACGGAGCTTTTATCGTCGCGGGGGACTTCAATCACATAAACCTAAAAACTGTACTACCGAAATTCCACCAGAATGTCTCCTGCCCCACAAGAGGGGAGAACACACTGGATCAAGTCTACACGAGCATTGTAGACGCTTATAAGGCCATTCCCTGCCCCCACCTTGGGAAGTCTGACCACCTCTCCCTGTTTCTAGCCCCGGCATACAAACCGCTCATCAAAAGAGGGAGAACATCAGTGAGAGCAGTGAAAGTATGGCCAGAGGGGGCAGTATCAGAGCTTCAGGACTGCTTCGAACGCACTGATTGGGGCATGTTTGCCCATAATGACATCGAGGAATACGCATCCACAGTGCTATTCTACATCAACAGCTGCGTCGAGGTCGTCACGACCCATAAAAATATCAGGACATACCCCAACCAGAAACCCTGGATGAACGGAGAGGTCCGCTCACTGTTGAAAGCACGCGACGCAGCATTTAAATCTGGCGACGCGGCGGCTTACAGTGCAGCTAGGACCAACCTAAAAAAGGGTATCAGGACTGCCAAAAGGAAACAGACACTGCGGATAGAGGATCACTTCCGCAACAACTCGGACCCCCGGCGCATGTGGCAAGGCATCCAGTCCACCACTGACTACAAGGGCAAAAACACCAGTCCCCCGGTTAGCGATGCCTCCCTTCCGGAGGAGCTTAACAACTTCTACGCCCGCTTCGACAGGGACAACAGGGAGCCGGCTACCAAAGCCTTGCCACCCCCGGAAGACCAGGTGCTCACTCTGTCGACCTCCGACGTAAGGGGTGTTCTACGCGGAGTGAACACACGAAAGGCTGCTGGACCGGATAGCATCCCTGGACGGGTACTCAAGGAATGTGCTGATCAGCTGGCTGATGTCTTCACCGCCATCTTCAATCAGTCATTGGCCCAGGCAGTAGTCCCTACATGCTTCAAGACCGCTACCATTATTCCTGTGCCAAAACAAACAGCTGTGACGTGCCTGAACGACTATCGACCTGTCGCACTCACACCCATCATAATGAAGTGTTTCGAGAGACTGGTCTTAGCCCACATCAAAGCCAGTGTTCCTGCCTCCCTTGACCAACACCAGTTTGCCTATCGTGCAAACAGATCAACGGAGGATGCAATCACAACTGCTCTACACTCGGCACTGAATCACCTAGATGGTAAGGAGACCTACATCAGAATGCTGTTCATAGACTACAGCTCAGCATTCAACACTATCGTCCCCAACAACCTGGCCACCAAACTCCAAACTCTTGGCCTGAACACTTCCCTCTGCAACTGGACCCTGGACTTCCTAACAAACAGACCCCAGTCTGTCAAATTAGGTAACCACACCTCCCCCCCCCGACCCTGAACACGGGGGCCCCACAAGGATGTGTGCTGAGCCCCCTCCTCTACTCCCTCTTCACCCACGACTGTGTGGCTGTTAATGGTTCCAACACCATCATCAAGTTTGCGGATGACACCACGGTAGTAGGCCAGATCACCAACAACGATGAGTCAGCCTACAGGGAGGAGGTCCAGCATCTCGTGAAGTGGTGCGCCGATAACAACCTGGCCCTTAACACCAAGAAAACAAAAGAAATCATTGTGGACTTCAGGAAGTCCAAAGGCGGAAGTCACACCCCCATCCACATCAATGGGGCTGTGGTGGAAAGGGTGGACAGCTTTAAGTTCCTCGGAGTCCACATCACGGAAGACCTCTCCTGGTCCCTCATCACCTCCTCTCTGGTGAAGAAGGCCCAGCAGCGCCTATATTTCCTAAGGAGGCTGAAGGGATGTAATCTGTCACCCCTGATCCTCTCTAACTTTTACCGCTGCACTATAGAGAGCATCCTGACAAACTGTATCACAGTATGGTATGGCAGCTGTAGCTACTATGACCGGAAAGCCCTGCAGCGGGTAGTCAAAACTGCCCAACGCATTACCGGCACCCGTCTACCGACCATAGAGCACATATACCAGAAACGCTGTCTACGGAGGTCACGGTCCATCATCAAAGACCCTACCTACCCCAGCCACAGTCTGTTCGCCCTCCTGCCATCTGGGAGACGCTACAGATGCATTCGCACCCGTACGACCAGATTTAGGAACAGCTTCTT
Organism: Somniosus microcephalus; assembly: GCF_052327205.1. NCBI lineage: Eukaryota > Metazoa > Chordata > Chondrichthyes > Squaliformes > Somniosidae > Somniosus > Somniosus microcephalus. The sequence goes on from NC_141007.1 coordinate 11,917,742, forward strand.
TCCCAGGGCTGTCATCCTACTGAACTCCACAAATAGACTCTAAAGCCTGCACATCTGCCAATGCACTTTATTATGGTTATATTTATGTTAATATACTACAAGCCAAATGTATGTTGAATGTTTAAATGTCTTAATCCAAATGTACACTCTCGGGAGCCGCAAGCCTACATTTCGTTGTACTGCACTTGTGCACTAACAATGACAATAAAAGTTGATTTGATTTGATTTTAACCAGCAATGCTACCTACCCCACCTCCTTTTCCTTTCTGCCTATCTTTCCTGAATATTGAATACCCCTGGATGTTGAGTTCCCAGCCTTGGCCACCCTGGAGCCATGTTTCCGTAATCCCAATCATATCATATTCGTTTACCTCTATTTGCGCAGCTAATTCATCCACCTTATTACGAATGCTCCTCGCATTAAGACACAAACCCTTCAGGCTTGTTTTTTTAATGCTCTTAGATTTTTTAGAATTATTATTTACTGTGGCCATGTTTGATTTAAACCCTTGATTTCTCTGCCTGTCACTTTTGTTTTTCTCCTTCCTGTCTTTTGCTTTTATCCTTGTTTCCCTTTCATCTGTTTCCCCGCTCAGGTTCCCAACCCCCTGCCATTTTAGGTTAAACCCTCCTCCAGAGCATTAGCAAACACTCCCCCTAGGACATCGGTCCCGGCCCTGCCCAAGTGCAAACCGTCCAGTTTGAACTGGTCCCACCTCCCCCAGAACCGGTTCCAATGTCCCAGGAATTTGAATCCCTCCCCCTGGCACCATTCCTCTAGCCACGTATTCATCTGAAATATCCTTCTATTTCTACTCTGACTAGCACGTGGCACTGGTAGCAATCCTGAGATTACTACCTTTGAGGTCCTGTTTTTTAATTTACCTCCTAACTCCCTATATTCAGCCTTTAGGACCTCATCCCGTTTTTTACCTATATCGTTGGTACCTATATGCACCACGACAACTGGCTGTTCACCCTCCCCCTCCAGAATGCCCTGCAGCCGCTCCGAGACATCCTTGACCCTTGCACCAGGGAGGCAACACAGCATCCTGGAGTCTCGCTTGCAGCCGCAGAAACACCTATCTATTCCCCTTACAATAGAATCCCCTATTACTATAGCTCTACCCCTCTTTTTCCTCCCGTCCTGTGCAGCAGAGCCAGCCCTGGTGCCAGGAAGTTGGCTGCTGCTGCCTTCCCCTGGTAAGCCATCCCCCCCATCAGTATCCAAAGCGGTATATCTGTTTGAGAGGGGGATGTCCACAGGGGACCCCTGCACTACCTGCCTGTGCCTACTACTCTGCCTGTTGGTCACCCGTTCCCTTTCTGCCTGTGCCACCTTTATCTGCGGAGTAACCAACTGATTAAACGTGCTAATCACGACGTCCTCAGCATCGCGAATGGTCCAGTATGTATCCAATTGCTGCTCCAGCACCGCAATGCAGTCTGCCAGTAGCTGCAGCTGGACACACTTCCTGAACATGTAGTTGTCAGGGACACAGGAAGTGTCCCTGAGTTCCCACATAGCGCAGGAGGAGCATACCACGGCACCGGGCTGTCCAGCCATGACTTACCCTTTAATTAATTGAAATTAAATTAAATCAAATCAATCCCACCAATTACACTACAGATAAATGATATATGTTAGGGCCCTGGTTTACCAACAGTCCCCGCTACACCACAGAGACCCTAGAAACTATAAACCACAGAGTTAGAGTTTAAAAAAGAAATACTCACCAACCAATCACTTACCTGCTTTCTGGTGACGTCACACTTCGATTACTTTTTACTTCTCTCCCTCTCTGAGATTGGAGATTAGTAAATGTACCTGGTCTCTGGGGGCCTTTTAAAGCCTCGCTGCTCGCGTTTCCCGCCACTGCCGCTGACGCTGTGAGGCCTACCTGGTCTCTGGGGGCCTTTTAAAGCCTCGCCGCTCGCGTTTCCCGCTGCCGCCGCCGCTGACGCTACATAGTTTGCTTTGTTTAGATTTAAGACCCTAGTTTTGTATTTAACTAAATCACTTTCAAACTCAATATAAAATTCTATCATATTATGGTCACTCTTCCCTAAAAGCCCCTTTACTACAAGGTTACAAGTTTCTCACACTACTTGCCCGACATTCAGTATTGGATGAGCAGAAATCTCCTACAACTAAATATTGGGAAGACTGAAGCCATTGACTTTGGTCCCCACCACAAACTCCATTCCCTGACCACTGACTCCATCCCTGGCCACTGTCTGAAGCTGGGCCAGATCGTTCGCAACCTTGGTGTTGTGTTTGACCCCGAGATGAGCTTCCGACCACATATCCGCTCCATCACCAAGACCGTCTACTTCCACCTCCGTAGCATCACCCGAGTCCAACCCTGCCTCAGCTCACCTGCTGCTCAAACCCTCATCCTTGCCTTTGTTACCTCTAGACTTGTCTATTCCAATGCTCTCTTAGCCGGCCTCCCATCTTCCACCCTACATAACCTTGTGCTCATCCAAAACTCTGCTGCACATTCTTAGCTCGCACCAAGTCCCGTTCACCCATCACCCCTGTGCTTGCTGACCTACACTGCTGTGAGAATCCCCCCTTTTTGGGACCTCTATTATTCCAAATAATTCGACGTTAACCCGTATTGGGAGCAGTGATTAAAACTTTATTGGGCATAAGCAAGGATCAATACAATTACTGTATCTTAAGCAGCAGTTTACAGTAAACTCTTGTTTAAACGGCACTTAATCATCCAGAATACTTTAATAACCGGCAAAATAGATAACCGGTAATCTTGCCGAATCCATCCAGCACTCATTTTGCCGAGTCCGAGTCTCCCGCGGTGGCCGAGTTAGTCAGTGGTTTTTATTTTTGTTTGTGTTAAAATTTGCCTTGGTAGGTATACCTCTCTGTTATCCAGAATTTTTCATCAACCGGCACCATCCTGAACCCATAGGTGCTGGATAAGAAAGAGTTTACTGTATAAGAAAGAAAGATTTGCATTTATATAGTGCCTTTCACAACCGCCGGATGTCCCAAAACACTTTACAGCCAATGAAATACTGTTTTTTTTAAAGTGCAGTCACTGTTGTAATGTAGGTAAGGTATAATGAAGCGTTATACCACCCCGTTATATCTTGGATAAAAGAAAGAGTTGTCTGCATGCACCCTCTGGTTCATGCCCCAGGGCCGTATCCACCTCTGAGTATCTCCCCGATTTACTGAACTCGACTCTAATCTTCTACCCTTAACCCCTGCTGGTGTCCCCTTCTTATACCGTTACTTTCAATTCACACCTATGGAGCTTCCCTGGACCTATCACTGGCTGACACTCAACCTTCCTTTTTTTTTCCACAGGGTCTCTCATGTCACCTGACCTTACCCAGTCCTTCCTTTTTTGTACTTTTCCACAGCAGTTAAACTATTTCAAGAACCTTGGTTCGGCACATAGGCCCCTTCCCTATCTGTCTGGTTTCTATGTTGTTATCAGTCTAGTTCTTGCTACGGTTCAGCAGATCCCAACCCCACCTGTGTCGTGTTATTCTCAAACCGTTATAGCCTCATGATCCTTCAAGGTCTTGCTGCACTACTTTTTAATGCTTTATTGTTTAGCTTTGTGTACTTTGCCTTGTAAGCTAATTATGATTGTCTACATATATGTGTGTATAAAGAAAGTAAGTGTGAATAAACAAATTAACAAGCAAAAAGACTATAATCTTACACAGGCTCCCAGTCCGACAATGCCTCAATTTTAAAAAATCCTCATTCAAATCCCTCCATGGCCTCGCCGCCACCCCCCACCCCCCCCCGCCCATCTCTGTAACCTCCACCAGCCCTACAAGCAATGTTCCCTGTAAGCTGTGCTTTGTTCTGCGCAGCCTATTTCTTTTAATGCGCAGTCGCTTTAAATTTCTGCGCATGCGCAGTATTTACAATGTAAAAGCCAGTTAGCAGCCCGCGCGGGTCCTTGCAGACGCGAAGCTTAGCAGAAACATTGCCTGCAAGCCTTCAAGATCTCTGTGCTTCTCCAATTCTGGCATCTTGCGTATCCCCGATTTTAATCGCTCCACCATTGGTAGCTGTGCTTTCAGCTGCATTGGCCCTAAGCTCTGAATTCCCTCCCTAAACCTTGCCACCTCGCGACCTCTCTCTCCTCCCTTAAGATGCTCCTTAATACCTACCTCTTTGACCAAGCTTTTGGTCATTTGTCTTGATATCTCCTTCTGTGGCTCAGTGTCAAAATTTTGTTTGATAACGTTCCTGTGAAGCGTCTTGGGAATAAAAACAGAAAACGCTGGAAAAACTCAGCAGGCCAGGTAACATCCGTGGAGAGAGAAACAGAGTCAACGTTTCAGGTCGAAACCCTTCGTCAGGACTGAGAAAAAAGGCAGGAAATGAAACAGATTAAAAGGCCAGTTTGGGGGCTGGGAAATGGGGATGAAAGAACAAAAGGGAAGTGAAGAGACATTAAGAGGTATTCAAAACGAGACGAGATGGTAATAGGACAAGTAAAGAGACAAAAGATGGCTCCAGATGAAGTGTGAATTGCGCTGGCAGAGTGAAAGACAGTTGCCATGTGGGAGAGAAAAAAAAGGGAAAAGGCACAAACCAAAGGTGTGGATAAAAAATCTATCTATATATATAAATCGGTACTTCTGTCTGTCTGTCATTCTGTCTGTCTGTCATCGCGTGTGCGTCTGTCGGGTATGCGCTCAAAAGTTACAGGGCGTACCTACGCGCGCGTTACCTCCAAAGAAAGCTTACGCTTCCGAGACGGTTTTAAGCGTATTTACGTTTCGGCCGGGCTAAAATCGCGCCCGCGGTATCCGAAAAACCTTAACATTCCGCTCATTAGCATCTCATTATCCGCTCATTAGCGACAGAGTGACCTCGAGCTCGACCAATCGTACGCCGGGTTGCTGGCGTGTGCCGCCGGGCCAATCGGTGCGTATGTGGCCGGGCCTTATCGTTCTGAACCAAGGTGAGTCGCCGCCATCTTGATTCCAAACTTTTCCGTTCTTTATCCCACTTTCTGCATCTTTAAAAAAAACGTTGCTTTTAAAACACATATTGTTTTTAAAAAAAATGATTTAGAAAACGAATTAACTTATCTAATCTCATTAATTTTCCTACCTTTCCCCATTTTTCCAGGTAGGTCTCGAAGCCACGGCTTCTCCTTCACACCCACGCCCGAGCTAGGCACCTCCCGGCCCCACTCGAAGGCTGGAGGGCCGAGCCTCAGCCCAGCGCCGCTAGGGTGCGCGCGCAGCAGGAGCTGAGACGCGGCGTCTCTCTCTGGCTCGGCCGGGGGGCGGGGCTTGCTGAGCGTCTCAAGCGTCACCCTGGCAACCGGCCCCCCGGCCGTCTCGCACAGCCGCAATCGGCGGTCTTCACCTCGGGGGGGGGGGGCGCGATCCTCGGAGGGGGCCGCGACCCTCGGGGGGGGGCCGCGACCCTTGGGGCGGGGGGGCCGCGACCCTCGGGGGGGGCGCGACCCACGGGGGGGGCCGCGACCCTCGGGGGGGGCGCGACCCTCGGGGGGGGGGCCGCCAAGCGTCACCCTGGCAACCGGCCCCCCGGCCGTCTCGCACAGCCGCAATCGGCGGTCTTCACCTCGGGGGGGGGGGGCACGACCCTCGGGGGGGGCCGTGACCCTCTGCGGGGGCGCGACCCTCGGGGGGGGGCCGCGACCCTCGGGGGGGCCGCAACCCTCGGGGGGGCCCCTCCCCCCCTCTCCCCCTCCCTCCCCCTCCCTCTCTCCTCCCCCCCTCTCTCCCCCCTCCCCCCCTCCCCCCCTTCCCTTCCCCCCCGCCCCCCCGCCCTCCCTTCCCCCCTCTCCCTCCCTCCCTCTCCCTCCCCACCCCCCCTCCCCCCCTCTCCCTCCCCCCCTCCCCCTCCCTCTCCCTCCCCCCCTCCCCCCCCCACCCAGTCGCTCTCTCTCTCTTCCAACAACAACATGCCCTCGAAAAAGCCTCGGCACCGCCGGGCACTTCAGCTAATATCTATCTATATATATAAATCGGTACTTCTGTCCTTCTGTCCTTCTGTCTGTCTGTCTGTCTGTCATCGCGTGTGCGTCTGGGGGGTATGCGCTCGAAAGTTACAGGGCGTACCTACGCGTGCGTTACCTCCAAAGAAAGCTTACGCTTCCGAGACGGTTTTAAGCGTATTTACGTTTCGGCCGGGCTAAAATAGCGCCCGCGGTATCCCAAAAACCTTCAATGTTCCGCTCATTAGCATCTCATTATCCGCTCATTAGCGACAGAGTGACCTCGAGCTCGACCAATCGTACGCCGGGTTGCTGGCGTGTGTCGCCGGGCCAATCAGTGCGTGTGTGGCCGGGCCTTATCGTTCTGAACCGAGGTGAGTCGCCGCCATCTTGATTCCAAACTTTTCCTTTCTTTTTCCCGCTTTCTGCGTCTTTAAAAAAAACGTTGCTTTTAAAACACATACTGTTTTAAAAAAAAATGATTTAGAAACGAATTAACTTATCTAATCTCATTAATTTTCCTACCTTTCCCCGTTTTTCCAGGTAGGCCTCGAAGCCTCGGCTTCTCCTTCGCACCCACGCCCGAGCTAGGCACCTCCCGGCCCCACTCGAAGGCTGGAGGGCCGAGCCTCAGCCCAGCGCCGCTAGGGTGCGCGCGCAGCAGGAGCTGAGACGCGGCGTCTCTCTCTGGCTCGGCCGGGGGGCGGGGCTTGCTGAGCGTCAAGCGTCACCCTGGCAACCGGCCCCCCAGCCGTCTCGCACAGCCGCAATCGGCGGTCTTCACCTCGGGGGGGGGCGCGACCCTCGGGGGGGGGCACGACCCTCGGGGGGCCCCCCGCCCTCCCTCCCCCCCGCGCCCCCCCTCCCCTCCCTCCCCCCCCCGCTCCCCCTCCGCCCCCCCTCCCCCTCCCCTTCCCCCCCTCCCCCTCCCCCCTCCCCTCCCCTTCCCCCCTCCCCCCTTCCCTTCCCCCCCTCTCCTCCCCTTCCCTTCCCCCCCTCCCCCTTCCCTTCCCCCCTCCCCCCTTCCCTTCCCCCCCGCCCCCCCTTCCCCCCGCCCTCCCTCCCCCCCCGCCCTCCCTCCCCCCCCCCCAGTCGCTCTCTCTCTCTCTCTTCCAACAACAACATGCCCTCGAAAAAGCCTCGGCACCGCCGGGCACTTCAGCTAGTATAAAAGTGTAATAGAGGCCGAGGTTATGATCTGAAATTGTTGAACTCGATATTGAGTCCGGAAGGCTGTAATGTGCCTAATCGGAAGATGAGGTGCTGTTCCTCGAGCTTACGCTGAGCTTCCGTGGAACAATGCAAGAGCCCGAGTACGGTGAGGTGTGAGTGGGAATGGGGTGGTGAATTAAAATGACAGGCGACCGGAAACTCGGGGTCACCCTTACGGACTGAACGGAGGTGTTCCGCAAAGCGATCACCCAATCTGCATTTGATCTCCCCAGTGTAGAGGAGACCACATCGTGAGCAGCAAATAGAGTATACTAGATTGTAAGAAGTATAAGTAAATCGCTGTTGCACCTGGAAGGGGTGTTTGGAGCCCTGGACAGTGGGAAGGGGGTGGTATAAGGGCAGGTGTTGCATCTCCTGCGCTTGCACGGGAAGGTGCCAGGTGAAGGGGAAGGGGTGCTGGGGGTGATAGAGGAGTGGATTAGGGTGTCTCGGAGGGAGCGGTCCCTACGGAATGCTGAAAGGGGAGGGGAGGGGAAGATGCATTTGGTGGTGGGGTCACGTTGGAGGTGGTGGAAATGGCGGAGGATGATCCGTTGAATGTGGAGGCTGGTGGGGTGAAAAGTGAGGACAAGGGGAACCCTATCGTGGTTCCGGGAGGGAGGGGCAGGGGTGAGGGCAGAAGTGCGGGAGATAGAACGGACACGGTCGAGGGCCGTGTCAACCACGGTAGAGGGGATCCTCGGTTGAGGAAAAAGGAAGACATGTCGGAAGCACTGGTGTGGAAGGTGGCATCATCAGAGCAGATGCGGCGGAGACGGAGAAACTGGGAGAATGGAATAGAGTCCTTACAGGAGACGGGGTGGGAGGAAGTGTAGTCCAGGTAGCTGTGGGAGTCAGTGGGCTTGTAGTGAATGTTGGTCAATAACCTATCCCCAGAGATGGAGATGGAGAAGTCCAGGAAGGGAAGGGAAGAGTCGGAGACGGACCATGTGAAAGTAAGGGAAGGGTGGAAATTGGAGGCAAAGTGAATGAAATTGCCTAGTTCAGGGCAAGAGCAGGAAACGGCACCGATACAGTCATCAATGTACCGGAAAAAGAGGTGAGGGAGGGGACCAGAGTAGGACTGGAACAAAGAGTGTTCCATATATCTCACGAAAAGGCAGGCATAGCTAGGACCCATGCGGGTACCCATAGCAACACCTTTAATTTGGAGGAAATGAGTGGAGTCAAAGGAGAAGTTGTTCAATGTGAGAACAACTTCAGCCAGGCGGAGGAGGTTGGTGGTGGATGGGGACTGGTTGGGCCTCTGTTGGGGGATGGAGGTGTAGAGGGATTGTACGTCCATGGTGAAAAGGAGGCGGTTGGGGCCAGGAAACTGGAAACTGTTAAAGTGGCGGCGGGCGTCAGAAGAGTCACGAATGTAGGTGGGAAGAGACTGGACAAGGGGAGAAAAGATAGAGTTGAGATAGGAAGAGATAAGTTCCGTGGGGCAAGAACAGGCTGAAACGATGGGTCTACCAGGGCAGTCCTGTTTGTGGATCTTGGGAAGGAGGTAGAAGTGGGCTGTGCGGGGTTGGGGAACTATGAGGTTGGTGGCCGCGGGGGGAAGATCTCCAGAGGAGATGAGGTCAATGACAGTCTTGGAAACGGTGGTTTGATGTTCGGTAGTGGGGTCATGGTCCAGGTGGAGGTAGGACGAGGTGTCGGAGAGTTGACGTTCAGATTCCGCTAGGTAGATGTCGGTTCGCCAAACAACAACAGCACCACTCTTGTCAGCAGGTTTAATGACAATATTGGGGTTGGATCTGAGAGAATGGAGTGCTGCAAGTTCAGAGGGAGGGAGGTTGGAGTGAGTGAGGGGAGCAGAGAAATGGAGACGGCCAATGTCACGGCGGCAGATAGCAATGAAAAGATCTAGAGAGGGTAAGAGGGGGTCCAGGTAGAACGATAATTCTGAAAGCGGGAGAAATAGTCAGCCGTGCAGGGGGAAGACTCCTGGCCAAAGAAGTGGGCACGGAGACAAAGGCGGTGGAAAAAGAGCTCAGCATCGTGCCGAGCTCGAAATTCATTGAGGGGATGAAGCTCAGGCCTTTGCTGAGGACTAATCGTTCGGGGTCAGAGAGGGGAAGGTCAGAGGGGATAGTGAAAATGCGGCAGGGGGTGAGATTGGGAGAAGGGGGTTGGAGTGGGAAGTGAAGGGGAAGAAGGTTCCTGAGGACGTTTTGCTATGTTAAAGGTGCTATGTAAATGCAATTTGTTTTTATAAGGGTTTCAGCAGCAGATGAACTGAGGCAGGGGCCAAGTTGGGCGATGTTACGGAGGTGGAAGTAGGCGGTCTTGGTGATGGAACGGATATATGGTCAGAAGCTCATCTCGGGGTCAGATAAGACACCAAGGCTGTGAACAGTCTGGCTCAGCTTCAGCCAGTCGCCAGGGAGAGGGATGGCGTGGGTGGCTAGGGAACAGAGATTGTGCCGGGCAATGGCTCAGGTGTGGTGGGCAGAGATGAACACAGGACTCCAGGTGTGGGCTGTGAACCCACCTGTCAATCAGGGCCTGGGCGGGGCAACGAAGGCTGTCGGGGTTGGTAAGTCGCTGGGGGCAAAGTTCAGGGGCGCGGTCCACTATTAGCCAATCAGAAGCGCGGGCCGGTGGGCGGGGCAAGTTTAATTGACAGGTGCGGTGGGACCGTGGCGATGGCGGAGCTCGGGGCTGGGACCGTGGCGATGGCGGAGCTCGGGACTGGGACACCCGGTTTGATGGACGAGGCGGCGCGCGTTTTCAGGGAGACTTACCCGGGCTTCGAGCCGAGCGTCGCCGTGGCGGCCCCGGGAAGAGTCAACCTCATCGGAGAGCACACGGACTATAACCAGGGATTCGTGCTGCCCGTGGTGAGCCTGGGGGGAGGGTGAGAGACTGGGAGGAAAGGGGCAGTGGTGGTGTAGGGGCCCGGGGAGAAGGGAGGGGCGGTGGTATGTAGGTGCAGAGGGAGGGGTGCAGTTAGAGAGCGTGTTTTACCAGTTTTCTGGCCAATATTTATCTCTGAACAGGATCTCCGGCACAGAAACAGGCCATTCGGCCCAATAAGTCCATGCCGGGGTTTATGTTCCACTCGAGCCGCCTCCAGTCTTTCAACATCTAAATTTATCAGCATAACCCTCTATTCCCTTCTTCCTCATATGCTTATCCAGCTTCCCCATAAATGCATCTATGCTTTTTGCTTCAACCACTCCCTGTGGTAGCGAGTTCCACATTCTCACCAATCTCTGGGTAAAGAAGTTTCTTCTGAATTCACTATTGGATTTCTTGGTGACTATCTTATATTGATGGCCTCTAGTTATGCTCTTCCCCACAAGTGGAAACATTCTCTGCACCTGCTCTATCAAAACCTTTCATAATTTTAAAGACCTCTAGTATGTCACCCCTCAGCCTTTTTTCAAGAGAAAAGAGACCCAGCCTGTTCCTCCTTTCCTGATCTGCATACCCTCGCATTTCTGGTATCATCCTTGTAAGTCTTCTCTGCACCCTCTCCAGTGCCTCTATATCCTTTTTATAATATAATATGGCGACCAGAACTGTACGCAGTACTCTAAGTGTGGTCTAACGAAGTTTCGATACAGGTTTAGCATAACTTCCCTACTTTTCAATTCTAACCTCCAGAAATAAACCATAGTGCTTGTTTTTTTTTATGGCCTTGCTAACCTGTGTCGCAACTCTGTGATTTGTGTATTTGTACTCAGAGATCCATTTGTTCCTCTGCCCCACCTAGACTCGCACCCTCCAAGTGATAAGTGACCTCCCTATACTTCCTACCAAAATGTAACACCTCACATTTATCTCTGTTGAACTTCATTTGCCAATTATATGCCCATTCTACAAGTTTATTAATGTCCTCCTGTAATTTGTTGCAGTCCTCCTCACCCCCCCCCCCCCCCAAAAAAATTTGGTGGAGCTATTGGAGGCAAATTCCCAATATGCTCACATTCGATTCCAAGATGGGAAAGAAAGTAAGGTTTCAGTTAAAGACTTAGCTCCTTGTGGTGGCCAGCCCTCTTCTGAGGATATTAACAATAGCTATAATTTAGATAATGTTGATGCCGTCACAGATACTACGAATATTTCCAATCCTATTGCAGACATTTACAATTCTCTTAGTCTGCCCTCGATGGATGTTCATGACCCTCCCAGTTTACCTTCTAATGGGACTTCCAATTCAGGAATCGTTGATAATCAGGATATTGATAGCCTCCCTGCAGAAGATATTTCTGTGTCTCCTGGTGTGGGAGGGCAAGGAACTTTACCAAGGTTAAGAAGGTCAACACGAACAAGATATCCGGTTGACCGATTAAAAATGGACTTTTAAAATAATTTGATAGTAAAAATTTAAAATTGTTGAAATATATGTGATAATAATAACTTCCAGGAAGTTATGTGTCACTTCCTGTGAACTGTGAATTATGAACTGTGAACTTTGTACATACCTCACTTCCTGTCATACATCACTTCCTGTTGGACTGGTATAAATACTGAACTCAGTATTGTAAGGGGCTTCTACCAGAGGCATGGTGAAGACCTCTCTTGTAAATAGTGTGATTATAAGTTGCTTAAAGCTTACTTTAAAGTTACTTAATGTGTGAGACTCCTTTTTCTTACATCAATTTAAGCAACTTAGTATTTACACTCACAAATACTAGACCTTCGGACAAACTCGGAGTTAAGGATCCAGGGAACCACCCATCATGGAAAACCTCCTTAAACCTACTCGTCTGGACCTGGACCCAAACACACCAGCAGCTGGCAGGGTATGGAAGCATTGGTACCGTACTTTTGAGAATTTCTTTGATGAATGTAAAGCGACTGCTCCTACTAAACTGAGGATGCTTATCAACTATGTGACCCCAACAGTGTTTGAATATGTTGATGAATGGGATAATTACGACGAGGTGATTCGGGCACTTAAAAAACTGTATGCCAAGACTCCAAATGAGGTCTAAGCTAGACATCTACTGGCCACAGCCCGACAAGGGCCAGGGGAATCGATTAACGAATTCCTTCAAGAACTTCGCAGGCTCAGCATAGATTGTAACTTTCAGGCAGCCTCAGCTGAGCTGTACCGCGAAGAAATGATTCATGATGCTTTCATCTGCGGGATTGCCTCTCCATTTATACGCCAGCGTCTACTAGAAAGTAAAACACTTGAGCTACAAAAAGCTTTTGACCTAGCTTGTTCTCTGGATTTGGCAAAGAGAAATGCAGACCTCGATCTGCTGCTGTAACTGCAACCAGACAATTCAAGTGGTCTCAGGTGAACCCCATCATGGAGGAATCTAATCCTGATAATTCTGATGAAGAGGAGGATGACCCCACTTTAGCAGCCTCTTGGCAATCTAGGAAGGAATGCTTCTTTTGTGGAGATGCTTTTCACCCTAGGAAATTCTGCCCTGCTCGCAATGCGATCTGCAGTCATTGCGATAAAAAAGGACACTTTGCTAAAGTTTGCCAATCAAGAGCCTCTACGAGGGCCTATCCAGCGAAGGCCTACCGAACTGCCCCAATTAGGGCCTATCAAGATGCTCCAGCTAGGACCTATCAAGCTTCCTCTCGAGCTCTCTCCCGAAGAAGCACACCGAGAGTTTCAGCCACTCTCTGTGCAACGACACCAATTACAGCTGCTTGCCCACAGAACCTGTTTCATGCAGCTACAAAAGTTTCAATTAAAGGGCATCCCTTAGATGCCTTAATTGACTCAGGAAGTACTGATAGTTTCATTAAAGAACAGATTGTTGTGAAATTGAAACTACATGTCTTCCCATCGGACCAGGCAATTGCGATGGCTCAGTCATCACTTAATACCAGAACCTCCGGCTTTTGTGTTGTTGATATGACACTTAATGGTCGCCTGTATCCCTCCACCCGACTTTCGGTGCTCAAGGACTTATGTAGTGATCTCCTCTTAGGGCTGGATTTCCAAAAACAGCATAAGAAACTCACCATTGAGTTCGGCGGATCCAAACCTGGACTTACTATTTCTAATATACCGTCTAAATTACCGTTTTGTGCATTGTCAGCAGCTTCACTTGATGAACCCTCATTATTTGCCAGTATTCCGCCTCGATGCAAACCAATAATAACGAAATCGCGGTGCTTTAATCAGGAAGACCAATCTTTTATTGAGGCTGAAATCTCTCGACTTCTAGCAGAGGATATCATTGAACCATGTTCGTCGCCCTGGCGGGCTCAAGTCGTCATCGTCAAGAACCCTCTAAAACCTCACAAACAACGACTATGCATTGATTATTCGCAAACCATCAATCAATATACTGACTTGGACGCCTACCCATTGCCACGCATTGATGATATGGTTAATAAACTGGCCGAATACAAAGTGTTCTCAACTTACGATTTAAAAAGTGCCTATCAGGTACCCTTGAGGGTCTCAGATAAGCAGTACACGGGCTTTGAGGCTAATGGACGGCTGTACCAATTTCGTCGCCTCCCATTCGGGGTTACTAATGGAGTGGCTGTCTTCCAACGGGCAATGGATGGCCTGGTTAAACAGGAAAACCTAAGGGACACTTTTCCCTATCTTGATAACATTACTATTGCAGGTCACGATCAACAGGAACACGACGCCAACCTCCCAAAATTTCAGGATGCCCTCCATTGCCACAACTTAACCTTGAATGAATCTAAGTCTGTTGAGTCGCAACCGACCATCAACATCCTTGGCTACTGCGTAGACAATGGTATCATTAAGCCAGACCCAGAAAGACTTCGCCCGCTCCAAGAGCTCCCGTCACCTAAGAATCCGGCTTCTTTACGTCGGGCTCTCGGTCTGTTTGCATACTACGCTAAATGGATTCCTCATTTTTCAGACAGAATCCAACCCTTGCTGTATGCTAGATCATTTCCATTGGAAACAGCGGCTGTTGCAGCCTTTAACCTTCTCAAAAAAACAGTTGGAGAAAGCGGCTCTTCACTCCATCGATGAGAATCTCCCTTTCATAGTCGAATGTGATGCCTCGGAGGTGGCGATCTCGGCTACTCTAAATCAGGAAGGTCGTCCTGTAGCATTTATGTCCAGGACCTTACAAGGTGCCGAGCTACATTATCCTCCGGTTGAGAAGGAAGCCACAGCCATCATAGAGGCAGTACGGAAGTGGAACCATTTTCTAGCTCACCAGCACTTTACATTAATCACGGACCAGCGATCAGTCGCCTTCATGCTCGATAATCGAAAACGAACCAAAATTAAGAATAATAAAATACAACTTTGGAGGATGGAACTGGCCTCTTTTGGTTATACCATTCACTATCGACCTGGCAAGGAGAATGTGGCCCCGGACACCCTCACACGGGCATTCTGCTCCGCTATGTCGTCCTCTACTCTCATAGATGTCCATAATGGATTGTGTCATCCTGGCGTTACGCGCATGCTACATTTCGTACGATCACGGAATCTCCCTTTTTCTACTGGAGATGTAAAGAAAATATGCTCAGAATGCCGGCTTTGTGCGGAATTAAAACCTCAGTTCTTCCGCCCCCTCAGATGGTATGCTCATACACGCAACCCAACCGATGCAACGACTTAGCATCGATTTTAAGGGCCCAGTGCCCTCTTCCACTCGGAACACATATTTGCTCACCATGATTGATGAATATTCACGTTTTCCGTTTGCCTTCCCCTGCTCCAATATGCTGGCGTCCACAGTAATCTGCTGCCTTGAGCAGGTATTTTCTCTCTGTGGCATGCCGGCTTATATTCACTCAGATCGGGGTCCATCCTTTATGTCAAAGGAACTAAAGGACTACCTCTCAGAACGGGGAGTTGCTACAAGCAAAACACCATACCATCCCATCGGAAATGGGCAGGTAGAGAGGTATAACGGTATCATCTGGAATTCCGTACGTCTTGCTTTAAGATCTCGGGGCCTACCAGACCAGCAATGGGAAGCAGTGCTTCCGGATGCATTGCACTCTATACGGTCCCTTCTTTCTACAGCCACAAATACTACACCTCATGAGCGGTTCTTTGGATTCCAGCGTCGCTCATCTCATGGGACATCACTCCCGTCATGGCTAACTACTCCTGGACCTGTTCTACTCCGAAGATACGTTCGGACGTCTAAAAATGACCCTCTCGTAGACGAGGTCGAACTAACCGATGCCAACCCCACCTATGCAAACATACGATATCCCGACGGCCGAGAATCTACCGTATCATTACGGGATCTGGCTCCCTGCCCACCAGGACCTAGTGAGACATCGGGAGATGGTATTTTACCAGGAAACTCTTGGAACCTATCGGGTACCCCTCTCCAGGATCCTGATCGGACACCAACTAGCTTGGTGCCGGTAGAACCCCGTACTCAAAGTTGCGACCCTCCCAGTACCGCGCACGAAAGTACTGATCCGCCACAGACCCGCTCTGCACCTCCCTCTGAACAGAGGCAGACCGACTTTGAACCTATTGGGGCTCGTACACGAAGCCATGATCTCCCCGACCCTTCACAGGGTAATCCAGGCCACACAGACTCTGACCAATGGCCAACCGCATGTAAGTGGACCAGTGACCCTCTATGACGGGAACCCAAATGGGTGCGACTCTTCCTCGTTCGGCAGCTGCGGAACAAAAGGAAGACCACAGCCTTCTAATCCTGCAGGAGGGAAGAATGTGATAATAATAACTTCCGGGAAGTTATGTGTCACTTCCTGTGAACTGTGAATTATGAACTGTGAACTTTGTACATACCTCACTTCCTGTCATACGTCACTTCCTGTTGGACTGGTATAAATACTGAACTGCTCAGTATTGTAAGGGGCTTCTACCAGAGGCATGGTGAAGACCTCTCTTGTATATAGTGTGATTATAAGTTGCTTAAAGCTTACTTTAAAGTTACTTAATGTGTGAGACTCCTTTTTCTTACATCATTATACATGTATTGTTTTAGTCATAAATAACTAATTGTAAATTGTAAAGGCTACCTGGGTTGAAGTATATTTTAAAAGGAGGGGTGAATGTGGTGATTATTCTTGTTTTATAAGAAGCATTGTAATTGGTTGCCTGTTTTCCTGCCTTGAGATATATGCTGTAAACCTATTGGTTAGTTGATGTCATGTGACCTGTGGTGGCCATCTTAAATTCAGTTCTCCACAGTCTGGTTGAGACTGGGAGCTTAAGATGTACTGCTGGTTTTTAAGGTTAATAAAGCTTAGCTTTTGAAAGGCAACTTACTTTTCATCTCAGGTACCTTATCTAAGGCCTTTTTAAAAATCCAGATAAATTTAATCTACTGCATTACCACTGTCTACTCTCTGTTACGGCTTCAAAAAATTCAATGAGGTTGGTCAAGCAAGACTTTCCCTTTTGAAATCCATGCTGACTATTCATTATTACATTTTTTGTTTCTAGATGTTCTTCTATTTTCTCCTTTAGTAGGGATTCTATTATTTTTCCTACCACCGATGTTCAGCTGACTGGTCTATAATTCCCTGAACATGTTCTGTCTCCCTCCTAAATATCGGTATTACGTTAGCTATCCACCAGTCCTTTGGCACTACACCTTTTTCTAATAAATTATTAAACATGTGTCGCAACGTCTCTGCCATCTCTTCCCTAGATTCTTTTAAAATGCGTGGAGGCAATCCAGAGGTTTTATCCTCTTTGAGTTTGATTAGTTTATTTAATATATCCCCTCCTTTTTTTTATTTTAAATGCACTTATCTCATTACTAATCTCATCATCCAGTGTCATTTCCACCTGTTCTATCTCCCTGGTAAATACTGAAGCAAAATAATTATTTAATATTTCTGCCATCTCTCTATCGTTACCTGTGGTATTATCCTGTCTATCCCTTAATGGCCCTATTCCTATCCCAACCTTCCTTTTTTGATTGATGTGCCTGTAAAATATTTTGCTATTTTGTTTTATGTTCCTTGATAATTTAATTTCATAGTTCCTCTTGCCTTCCTAATTTTTTTTGACTTCTCTCCTAATCTCTTTGTATTCTCCCTTATCATGCACTCCCCTGCTGTCTATGTTCGTAATGTATGCCTCTTTCCTTATCCTCAATTGTTCCCTTATGGCTTTATTCATCCATGGAGTCTCATTATTGTTTAGTTTGTTCATTGCTTTTGGTGGAATATATTTTTCCTGCACTCTGTTGAACACCGTTTTAATTGTTTCCCATTGATGTTCTACATCGTTGTTTACCAATATTGTTGCCCATTTTCTTTTCCCAAGTTCTATTCTCATCCCTTCAACATCAGCTTTTCTCCAATCTATTAACCTGGTTTTCGTCATACTTATGTCCCTCTCAATTATCATCTTAAAGCGTATTATATTAGTCACTATTGCCTAGATGTTTCCCTACTTTTACTTCTCCTATCTGCTCTGGTTCATTCCCCATTACTAGATCCAATAGTGAATCCTCCCTTGGGCTTTTTACATATTGGTTGGTTTAGAAAGGAGTCCTGCACACATTATAGGAATTCCATTCCCTTTACCTACCTCTTCTGTCCAATTTATATCTGGGTAGTTGAAATCCCCCATGATTATTCTTTTTTTTTTTTACTCATTTGCCTAACTTGTGTGCATATTTTATCCTCCACCTCCCTTCCACTATTAGATGGTCTGTAGACTACACCTATTAGTGTGATTGATCCTTTATTATCTTTTATCTCTATCCATATGGATTCTATTTTTGTCTTGCTGATCGCTGTGTCACCTTTTTCTACTGCCATTGTTATCCCTAATAAGTAAAGCTACTCCACCTCTACTTTTTCCCCTCTCAATCTTTTCTAAATATGTTATACCCTGCAATGTTTAATTCCCAGTCCTGATTTTTCTGTAGCCATGTTTCAGTAATCCCTACTATGTCTGGTTCCTCACAACGCATGATTGCCTCCAGCTCTCCAGTTAGATTACGGACACACTGTGCATTGCTGTACAGACAGTTTAACTCATTTTTAATAGGATATCCTTTCACTTTATGTTTAACCATCTTTTTAGACGCCTGTTCTATAACTCTACTAGCTGGGGGAGCCTGGCTTTGCCAGGGCTGTTTTGGGCCGGGCGGTTTAAATCGAGTGCCAGGCTTTGGGGCCCCTCTGTGTCCCTCTGTGAATCTGCTGCCGGGCAACATTTTAAATCGAGTCCCAGGCTTTTGGGCCCTGTCTGTGTCCCTCTCTCAATCTGCTGCCGGGCAACATTTCTACCTTTTTAATACCTTGAAAGATGAAAGTGAAAGTACTTATAAAACGTTTTTGGTAAATGTTATGTTATTTTTAAAAGAGATACTAACTTTTTCAAAGCTGGATGATCAAAGTAGTTTGAGCTGGAAGCTGAAGTAATGGCAGTGAAACAATGGCTGCCAGACCCCTGAGATGAAAACGATTAGTCCCGCCCACACACACACACAGATTGGCCAACCATCAGGGGACCGTACTGTAGGATTGGTCAATCGTGACGGCACAGGATTGGTGGAACCTTGATGTCAGTCAATCAATGCTAAGTAGCAGATAATGAGTTTAATTTTGAAGGTTTTTTGCATAAGGCGCGAACAATTTTCGTGCGACCGAAAAGTAAATACGCTTACGACCGTCCCGGAAGCGTAAGCTTTCTTCGGAGGTAACGTGCGCGTAGGTACGCTCTATAACTTTCGAGCGCATAGCCGGACAGACGCACACCCGAGGACAGACAGACACAGATCGATTCCTTTAGATAGATAGATAGATAGATAGATAGATAGATAGATTTATTTATTCCCTTGCCATGAATGTCCTCCCTTTTATTATTCCCTATGCTCTCTCTCCCTGTTTTTATATTTAGGCTGGTTCCATTTCCTGTAGATCCCTCCCCCCATCTTACTAGTTTAAAGCATTTGCCATCTCCCTATTTACCCTTTCCGTCCGGACACTGGTCCCATCTCGGTTCAGGTGGAGCCTGTCCCATCGGTACAACTCCTTCCTGTCCCAGTACTGGTGCCAGTGTCCCATGAAGAGGAACCCCTCTTTCCCACACCAGCCCTTTAGCCACGTGCTAATTCTCCTGATTGACTGCTTCTATGTCAATTTGCACGGGGCTCGGGCAATAAGCCAGAGATTATTACCCTCGAGGTCCTGCTTTTTAATTTAGATCCTAACTCCTGATACTCTTTCAGCAGGACCTCCTCCCTGGTCCTACCTAATGTTGTTTGTTCCAACATGGACCCTGACAACTGGATTTACCCCCTCCCTTTCCAAGTTCCTCTCCAGCCGCCGTGAGATAGCCCTTATCCTGGCACCGGGTAGGCAACACACCCTTCGGGATTCTTGTTCTTGCCTGCAGAGGACGCTATCTATCCCCCTAATTATAGAGTCCCCTATCACTACCACATTTCTATTTCTGCTCTCTCCCTCCACCGCGCCCCCCCACCACCCCCCCCCCGCCCCGACAGCTTTCTGAGCCACAGTGCCTTGGTCTGCAGTGTGGCTGTCCTCCCTGCAGCCTTTCTGCTTGTCCGCACAGGTAGCGAGTACATTGTACCTGTTGGACAGGACCAGTGTCTGCGGGACCTCCTCAATCTCTCCTAAATCCCCGCTACCCAGCTCCCTAGCAGTCACGCCCTTCCCTTCCTGAACCTGTGCTTTCCTCTGAGGTGTGACTGCATTCTGGATAAAACTCTCCAGAAATTCCTCCCCCTCCCTTGTGTCGGAGTGTCTCCAACTCAATGACTCTGAGCCGGAGAGATTCAAGATGGAGCCATCTCCTGCAGACGTGTTTGCTCGGGACAGTCTCGCTGTCCACAAACTCCCACATACTGCAGTCCAGACACGCAACCTGCCCTGCCCTGCCCTATCTTGGTCTAGCCTTATTTAATTAGTTAAAGTCTTTATTCAACAATTATTTATAGTCATATTAATTAGTTTAGCTAATTAAGCTATAAATTTAATACAGTACTTTGTAGTTTCCCGTACCTAGTATAAACCATCTGTCCTAGGTTAGAGAGAAAAGAGAGGGAACAAACCTTAATCACCAACCAATCACCTACCTGCTGTACTGTGACATCACTCCTTGTTTTTTTGGAAATCGTCAAAGGTTCGGCCATCGCTGATACCGCCTCCCATTATGTCTGCGCTGCCTGCTCTCCTGCTGGTTTAAGTACCGCTGCCATTGATACCGCCTCCCATTAGATCCGTGCTGCCTGGTCTCCTGCTGGTTTAAGTACCGCCTCCAATTAGGTCCTAAAACAGATAACCTGGTCATTTAGCTAATTGCTGTTTGTGGGAACTTGCGGAGCTGAAATTGGCTGCCACATTTCCTACATCACAACAGTGTACTTCATTGGCTGTAAAGGTGCTGTATAAATGCAAGATATTGCTGGGACAGAAATGCGTGCAGGTGCTGAACGGGGGACATGTTGTGGAGAGTTGGTTACTAAGCAGAGGCCAGAACGCACGGAAGAGAAGCTGAATGGAAAAGATGAGCGAGATTCATCAGGCTTTGATTTTCAGTTGTCCAATTTTGGTTAACTGTTGATGGTGGACTGCTAACGACCTGTTTATCCCTCAGGCTCTTCCAATGGTTACAGTGGTGGTCGGGTGTCCGAGCACAGACGGGATCATCTCGTTACTTACCACGGCGAAGGAAGCTGACGAACCCAAGCGACTGGAGTTCCCTGTGCCGTCGGAAGCAAACCCTCTGAGTCCTGGGCTACCTTGCTGGGCCAACTATGTGAAGGGAGTTATTCAACATTACAGGGGTAAGACCACGTATAGTATCAGTGGATAGCTGACATATTGAGCCTTTTCAGTTCTGGGGGGCGTCCAAAATTAGGAGCCATCAATCTACGATAGTCACTAATAAATCCAATCGGGAATTCGGGAGAAACCTCTTTACCCAGAGAGTGGTGAGAATGTAGAAGTCGCTACCACAGGGAGTGGTTGAGGCAAATAGTATAGATTCATTTAAGGGGAAGCGAGATACGCACATGAGGGTGAAAGGAATATTATGCTGATAGGGATGGATGAAGAAGGGTGGGAGGAGGCTCGTGTGGAGCATTAGCACTAGCATGGACCAGTTGGGTTGAATGGCCTGTTTCTGTGCTGTTAATTCCAGGGTCTGACTCTCTCATCTCCGAAAAGTTGCAATTACAGTAACACTAATGTCCTTTTTATGTAATATTATACATATATTTTACCTTCACCCTTAGCACAGCTATTGTGTGTTTGGATATGCTCGTGTTGTTACTCCATGCCCCTTGCCAGAGCTGCATTTTAAGTCGGTAGAAAGAATTAACTTGGTTTTATATAGCGCCGTATCAAGTCTTTTCCAGCTTCATGTGCCGTGAGTTACTTTGTGGACCAACTCTCCAGCCAATTTACATTTGGTAAGATCCCACTAAAAGCAGTGAGATCAATGACCAGTTGATCTGTTTTTCATGGTGTTTGAGGGATAAATGTTGGCCTTAAAAGTGCCCAAAGGGCATGAATAAATAATAATTGACACAGATCACTAGTTACAGGCTCAAAGGTAAATGTGTCACAACTTGGTATCTGCTGGGCTCTACTTCATACAAAACAAGATATAATTCTATTCAAGATTACAGAGGCAGTTGAGTGGATCCTTGTTTTCAAATGCCTCCATGGCCTCGCCCCTCCCTATCTCTGAAACCTCCTCCAGCCCCACAACCCTCTGAGATCTCTGCTCTCCTCCAATTCTGGCCTCTTGTGGATCCCTGATTTCCTTCGCTCCACCATTGGTGGCCGTGCCTTCAGCTGCCTAGGGCCCTAAGCTCTGGAATTCCCTCCCTAAACCTCTCCGCCTCGTTACCTCTCTTTCCTCTTTTAAGACCCTCCTTAAAACCTACCTCTTTGACCAAGCTTTTGGCCACCTGCCCTAATATCTCCTTATGTGGCTCAGTGTCAAACTTTGTTTGATTGCGCTCCTGTGAAGTGAGGAATCAAGGGGCTAATGAGAGTGAGGAACTTAAATTAATTAAGATCAGCAGTAGAGGAAAAAGTACAGGAAACTCTCGCTTTACCGGCACCTAAATAACCGGAAATCTCTGTTAACCGGCAAAATTCAGGAGTAGGTTCAGGTAAGTTTTACTTCATATTAGTGGCCGTTCCTGGATCTGTGGCTGTGTAACCGGGGTTCCTGCACCTGTTGCTAAGCAACAGGGACGCCTGGATCTGTGGGCGGGGTTCCTGCACCTGTTGCTAAGCAACAGGGAAGCCTGGATTTGTTGCTGTGTACGGGGCTCTCGTACCTTTTACTATACCCCTCTGTAATCCGCACTTTTTGATAAACCGGCACCACGCCGGTCCCGTCGGTGCCGGATAATAGAGTTTCCTGTACTTGAGAAACTAATGGGACCAAACTGACACATCCCCTGGACCTGGTGACCTGCATCCTAGGGTTCTAAAAGAGGCGGCTGCAGAGATAGTGGATGCATTGGTTGGGTAATGGACAGAAAACAGAGAGTAGGGATAAACGGGCCATTTTCAGGTTGGCAGGCTGTAACTAGTGGGGTACCACTGAAGGGATATTTACTAGTCCTAGCCTCTTTAGGGCTACCCTGGATCAGGCGTATTTCTCAGACGTTCACTTTCAACTGAAGTTTGAGGTAGCCGAATCCTAAAGATGTTTAATTGGGGCTAAAGGTCCGGGCTATCTCTCCCTAAAGGAAAGGAACAACCCGAGAATGTTGCCGTCCTCCAGATAACACTTTTAATAAGTTTAGCTAGACTGTAATGTTCCGGATATTATGAGGGTCTGGAGATCTCCCCCAGAATTCTGTAACTTCACCAAAGAGTGTACAGAAATTAAGTTCGCGAGTTATTGATACAGAAGACTTGTGAGACAATTCTAAAAATATATAGAGATTTATTAAAAAGAACCGACATGCAATTTACAGTTGGTGAATCAGTCAATTGCAACATTAACAGTTCTAACGAGAAAAAAATGATCTTTTTAACAGAGAATCTTACTTTTAAATCTTAACTTCGCTACAGTATTACAGTTCTTAAAGGTTTCTATACAGGATATCCATCAATATCAAATACCTTTGATCCCCGAGGTACAAAGAGTTGGAGACTACAGAGCCGCCTCTGTAGCCGAGAATCGCTTTGCCCGATTAAAGCGAGTCTGGTATCCCATTTGAAACTTCAATATTTATTATTTATACCCTTTTCCAGTGGTATTTCCTTTTAAAGTTTCTGCTGATGCAAGTCAGTTATCCCTATTCATCTTTCTGCCGACCTCTGCAGTTCTTACTGCCACATCAGCCAGAATCTTGTCTCATCTCCAGGTGTTCCAGGGTCACTATATAGAACGATGTGAAAGGCAGGTGTTCCTTATTTTGTCATCCTTATGAGGGCAGATGTTCCTTATCGTATGTGCTATCTTTACGAAGTTTAAATTAGAACACCTTTATCCAGGGTGAACCATTGTTTTTGTTTCCAAAGGTCAGCCTGTCGGTGCCATGCACCTTCAGTTTCAATAAGGTTATTTATTCAGGGTCAACAACTGTCTTCTCTCAACAGCCAGAATTCTTTCACAGCTATTTCATAGTGAGGTTTCTAAATTTCCAAACCCAGTTTGTCCTGTTTCAATAAGGCCAGAACTCTTTCATAAGATGGTGTCTTTTTCTGAATAGGTGATATGGCTCATTCCTTCACACCGCAAGATCAGTGCTGGGGCCTCTGCTATTTACAATATATATTAATGACTTGGATGAAGGGAGCGAGTGTAATGTATCCAAGTTTGCTGACGATACAAAGCTAGGTGGGACAGTCAGCTGTGAGGAGGGCACTGAGCCTGCAAAGGGATATAGACCGGTTAAGTGAGTGGGCAATAAGGTGGCAGATGGAGTATAATGTGTGGCAATGTGAGGTCATTCACTTTGCTAGGAAGAATAGAAAAACAGAATATTTTTTGAGAAACTATTAAATGTTGGTGTTCAGAGAGATTTGGGTGTCCTCGTACAGGAAACACAGAAAGCTAGCATGTAGGTACAGCAAGCAATAAGGAAGGCAAATGGCGTGTTGGCCTTTATTGCAAGGGGGTTGGAGTATAAGAGTAAGGAAGTCTTGCTACAATTGTACAGGGCCTTGGTGAGACCACACCTGGAGTACTGGGCACAGTTCTGGTCTCCTTATCTGAGGAAGGATATACTTGCCTTAGAGGGGGTGCAACGAAGGTTCACCAGATTGATTCCTGGGATGAGAGGGTTGTCCTATGATGAGAGACTGTGTAGAATGGGCCGATACTCTCTGGAGTTTAGAAGAATGAGAGGTGATCTCATTGAAACATAAGATTCTGAGGGGGATTGACAGGGTAGATGCGGAGAGGTTGTTTCCCCTGGCTGGAGAGTCTAGAACTAAGGGGCATAGTCTCAGGATAAGGGGTCGGCCATTTAGGACTGAGATGAGGAGGAATTTCTTCACTCAGAGGGTGGTGAATCTTTGGAATTCTCTGCCCCAGAGAGCTGTGAATGCTGAGTCATTGAGTATATTCAAGGCTGAGATCGGTAGATTTTTGGACTCGAGGGGAATCAAGGGATATGGGGATCGGGCGGGAAAGTGGAGTTGAGATTGAAGATCAGCCATGATCTTATTGAATGGCGGAGCAGACTTGAGAGGCCGAATGGCCTACTCCTGCTCCTAATTTTTATGGGATGTTTTACAACGTTAATGTTGTTTTGAAGGCTGCCTATATTTTGCTTTGCTTTCATTGGCCACTCTCGGGATGCTTGGTATTATTGGAAGTGGAAACACTGTTCCATTGATCATGTGCTGTTAATGGTGAGAGCACACAGACCTGCAGCTCACAGCATGTCATCACTATGAAAGCTTTGGCAGAGTAGTTTGTCTCTAGATATAGGCTGCACCTGGGGCATGGGAGAGGAACACCTCCTTCTCCTTCCCCCCCCCCCCCCCCCCCCCCCACACCCCAGATCTGAAATGTTCCAAAGGGTCTACTTGTCAATCTGTCTACCACTTGTTGCTCATTTCATGGTTTAAAATTTCTGGTTAGTAGATAATTTCTCCCCCCCCTCACCATGGCTTTATAAATGGGAGTGTTGCCAAGTAGAATATAATTAGCTTTTAAGATGCACCAGGGTCACTACTTGGTGTCCAGTAGGTTTTATTTAACTATACAGTGTAATTTTTTTTCTTGAGCATTTTTGCTTGCTCTCACACCCATACGGATTTTTGCTTTGTGTTGTATCCCTGTAGCAGGCCCACTCCCTGGGTTCAAGGCAGTGATGGCAAGTAACGTCCCATTAGGAGGTGGGCTGTCCAGTTCGGCTTCTTTGGAAGTGGCCACGTACACCTTCCTACAGCAGATCTGCCCAGGTGAGTGAAGCGAGCTGCTTTGTTAATGTAAAATGATTGGGTCTCCACTGTACCTCCATTGCCTCTTCCACTCCCAGAAAGCTCCAGTGATGAAGGGTTCCCTGGACCACTGGGTCCTTTCCAGTGCAGTTGTTTAGTTTGAGTAATGGGAGTTCCTTGAATGGCCGTGCGCAGTATTTGCTCAATGACCTTTCCCTGCTCTTTGGCTGGATGAGCAGATGTGACTAATCTATCTGTTCCCAGCAATCACAGAGCAGGACTGACTGTCTCTACAAAGTCCTGGCCTGGATCGTCCTATTGCCCTGGTGGGTAAAGGTCATGGGGTAGTGATTGTGGTACTGGACTGGCAAATCAGAGGTCATGAGTTCAGATCCCACCAGGGCGAGTTGTTGAATTCAATAAATCGGGGAAGTTGTGGGTTGGCACCAGGAAAAAAATGACCATATAATCTGTTGTTAAAAACCCAACTGGTTCACTAATGTCCTTCAGGGAAGGGACCTGCCACCCATACCTGCTGTATGTGACTCCAGTCCCACACTAGAGACTTAGCACAAAATCTAGGCTGACACTCCCAGTGCAGTACTGAGAGTGCACTGTCGGAGGCGCCGTCTTTCAGATGAGACGTTATACACAAAGGCCCCATCTGCCCCCTCAGGTGCCCTTAGTTGTTCAGGGCAACGAGGGATGGGCAATAAATACGGCCTTGCCAACGTCGCCCACATCCAAGAAAAATACAGAATCTGTTGCTTGTTGGCCACCTTCAAGGGCACTGCTCTAAACTCAGGCTGGACTTTGGAAGATCGGTGTGGTAAGTGTGGCACAGACCTTGGGATGGGAGAGAGAGTGGTGTGGATTGCGCAGTGATGTACATTCTGGGAATGGGGAGCATGTGTGCACGCCACAGAGGAAGCACGCATCTTGGTGATGGGGGGGCACCGTGCATATTCTGCACCGCCTATGATCCCTGACTACGTTTAAAATTTCTGGCCATCAGACGATGGGGATTTAATGGAGAAGGCTCTGATCTGCCAGAAAGCTGAACACACGTTTGCCTCCATGCCGTGCGGTATCATGGACCAGTTCATCTCCGTGATGGGGAAAACGGATCACGCCTTGCTTATTGACTGCAGGTGAGCGGGGGAAGGAATGTGTCGCCACTGATGGCAGTCTGTGCTCTGACTCTAATCTGTGTGGCTTTGGGGTCAGCTGTGGCTCAGTGGGTAGCACTCTCGCCTCTGAGTCAGAAGGTCGTGGGTTCAAGTTCCACTCGAGACTTGAGCACAAAATCCAGGCTGACAGTCCCAGTGCAGTGCTGAGGGAGCGCTGCACTGTCGGAGGTGCTGTCTTTCAGATGAGACGTTAAACCAAGCCTGCACGCTCGGGTGGTCGTAAAACATCCCATGGCCACTATTTCGAAGAAGAGCAGGGGAGTTCTCCCCAGTGTCCTGGCCAATGTTTATCCCTCAACCAACAGCACTAAAACAGATTATTTGGTCATTATCACATTACTGTTTGTGGGAGCTTGCTGTGCGCAAATTGGCTGCTGCATTTCCTACACTACAACAGTGACTCTATTTCAAAAGTACTTCATTGACTGTAAAGCGCTTAAGAGACAGCGAGTCAGAGTGTTCTGCTGGCCAGAAACTGCAGGTTCTGAGTCACCCTCTTTGCTCCTCAGTTTGCTGATTCGTGCTGTGGTGCAATTCTCCGGTATCTCACCCATGCTTCGCGTGCGAGTGTCGACGAGTGTGAGACAACACAGTACGAGCCCAGTCCTGCACTCGCCCGACTTCCACACGTGCACGCACTCCAGTAAAGGTGATCGGATCTGGATTAGACTGTCTCTACTCTGCTCCCAAATCATGGATTTGTTTTCATTAGAGCAAAGGAGGTTGAGGGGTGATTTGATAGAGGTGTACAAGATTATGACGGGTTTGGATAGGCTAGACGGGGAAAGGCTGTTCCCACTAGTTGATGGTACAAGGACTAGGGGACACAGATTTAAGGTTTTGGGCAAGAGATACAGGGGGGCTGTGAGGATAAACTTTTTTACACAGCGAGTGGTGAGGACCGGGAACTCGCTGCCGACGGAAGTGGTGGAAGCGGAGACACTCCATGTTTTTAAGGGGAGACTGGATAGGCACTTGAGGGAAATAAATTTGCAGGGATACGGGGATAGAGCGGGGGAATGGGACTGACTGGATTGCTCTACGGAGAGCCGGCATGGACTCGATGGGCCGAATGGCCTCCTTCTGTGCCGTTATGACTCTGTGCCTCAGCCCCCACCTCACAAGACCAGCTTGACTTTCTGTTTTCCACACCAGCCATCCCATGACTTCGGAGTGAGATTGCCAATTAGTTTTATTCTGCGAGCCCATGCCCACGAGGAACTGGACCGAGGCTGTCCAACTCATTTCTTGTAGGACCTTTACAACCGGGAGAGGGAAGAAACATCCACCTCAAAGATTTGGTTTAGATTTGAATCTAGGTCCCAAAGGTGAAAGGATAGTATCTAACTCACTGCATGCCCCTCATCCACTCATATTTACACATTTTATATCCTCTCCAGTTGTTTTGATACCTAAATTCACCAGTGGCAACAGCTGGTTCAGTAGTGAAGTGAAGGCTACATGGAGTCTACAGCTCAAACAGGCCATTCGGCCCATCTGGTCCATGTCGGTGTTTCTGCTCCACACGAGCCTCCTCCCACCCCTCTTCATGTAACCCGATCAGCAAACCCTTCGATTCCTTTCTCCCTCCTGCTTATCCAGCTCAGTAGGTCTCAAACTGTTTTGGTTGAAGGACCCTTTTTCAAATGGGTTACTAATCACGGACCCCCCATCTAAATTATAATACTATATAATATTCATAATATGAAAGTGCTGCATGTAAGAAGTGTTTTAATAATCGGATATCAGTGCGATGGGTGTGCCTGCTTCTCACACCAATTCTGGGTACTCCGCAGCAACAGATGGCCACTGAGTGCTGGGCAATGTTTAAAGCCGTCAGCAGGCTGGCCAAGGTGAGTGAGGGTACGAGCGCCCGTGCACACGCTGGGACGCTGCTGGAAGCACGACTCCCCGCCACACCGTCCCACTGGCACGTTCTGGAACAGCCGCACTGTGGGATTGAGCGTGTTTGCGTGAACACGTTCAGGCACGTGTTTGAAGGGCCCCGCAGGCGCTCTGATCAGGTGTCGGGAGGACGGCACTGGGTCGCGGCACCAGGGAGAGGAATCGGCTCGACCGGCAGGGAACGCTCGTTGCAAAGTGAGCGAGAGCTGTGGGCCTCCTGTGGGGAGCCGGGCCCAGCCGTTGAGAATAATTCGCAAGAACTGAATCAGTGTCGGTTTTATAAAGAGCAAGCTTGAAATTACCTCCGGTCGCGGGCCCCTGGAAAGTCTCTACAGACCCCAGTTTGAGAAACGCTGATCTAGCTTCCCCAAGATAATTGTTGTAATGTAGAAAACGCAGCAGCCAACTTGCGCACAGCAAGCTCCCATAAACAGCAATGAGACAAATAACCACATCGTGCATTTTTTTTTTAAGTGATGTTGGTTGAGGGATAAATATTGACCAGGACACTGGGGATAACTCTCCTGCTCGTCTTCGAATAGTGCCCTGGGATCTTTTGAATCCACCTGAGGGCAGACGGGGTCTCTGTTTAACGTCTCATTGTGGCTGTAGTGAAGGTGCTATAAGTGGTCTCGGAGAACAGGAGGAGGGAAATTTCACTCGCCCGAGAGCCAAGCAATTAGGATCAAAGTCATTTTCAAGCCAGGCAGGTAATTAAACTAGTAAATGAGGGATTATCCAATAGATATAGATTCAGGGATTTCAAGAAGGCATTTATAAAATCTCAATGAAATGTAAGATTCTGAGGGGGATTGACGGGGCAGATGCTGAGAGGCTGTTTCCCCTGGCTGGAGAGTCTAGAACTCGGGGGCATAGTCTCAGGATAAGGGGTCGGCTGTTTAGGACCGAGATGAGGAGGAATTTCTTCACTCAGTGGGTGGTGAATCTTTGGAATTCTCTGCCCCAGAGGGCTGTGGATGCTCAGTCATTGAGTATATTCACGACTGAGATCGATAGATTTGGACTTTAAGGGAATCAAGGGACTATAGGGAAAGTGGAATTGAGGTGGATGATCAGCCATGATCTTATTGAATGGCGGAGCAGGCTCGAGCAGCCCTATGGCCTACTCCTGCTCCTAATTCTAATGTTCTTAAAAGCCTCACATGTGGAACTTTAGAAGACTAAAGTTCCTGGAATTGATAGTGTGTGATGGGAAATTGAGGTACAATGCTGTTTTGTGCAAGGAGGTGATTTCTCTGCTTGTGTGTTGCACTCACTCATTCTCTGTACCTGATCTTTGATTCCTGAAAGCTCCATCGCTCAGTCCCCGCCAGCACCCATTTCCCTCCGGCAGCCTGTGCTGTCCTCCACTGGCAGCTGAACAGTACTACACCAAAAAAATAAATTTTTTATGGGATGTGGGCGTCGCTGGCGAGGCCAGCATTTATTGCCCATCCTAATTGCCCTCGAAGGTGGTGATGGGCCACGTTCTTGAACTGCTGCAGTCCGTGTGGTGAAAGTACTCCCACAGTGATGTTGGGGAGAGAGTTCCAGGATTTTGACCCAGCGACGATGAAGGATCGGTGAAATACTTCTAAGTCAGGATGATGTGTGACTTGGAGGGAAACTTGGAAGTGGTGGTGTTCCCATGCACCTGCTGCGCTTGTCCTTCTAGGTGGAAGAGGTCGCAGGCTTGGGAGGTGCTGCCGAAGAAGCTTTGGTGAGTTGCTGCAGTGCATCTTGTAGATGGTACACTGCAGCTACGGTGCGCCGGTGGTGGAGGGAGTGAATGTTTAAGGTGGTGGATGGGGGGCCAATCAAGCATGCTGCTTTGTCCTGGATGGTGTCGAGCTTCTTGAGTGTTGTTGACTAATTGGATGGCAGTGTGGAAGTGACTTGGCAGTTGGAGCATAGGATTTTTTCAGAATGGGGAGGAGGACATTCGGACCCATCCCGTCCTCATGGATCAACCTCTACCCACCTTCTCATCATATCTGTCTGTCTGTGTCTCTCTCTCCTGCCCTCCCTCTAGCTCAGTATGACCGATTCAAGCATCAGTTTCATAGGTACCCCCTCAAGAGGAGGGCACAATGAATAAAGCATTAACGATCCAATTAAACTAAAAGATGCTCAAACCAAAATGTCCCTAAATTATTCTATTTTTGTTTACTCTGTATCTAACCTGTGCTGTACCTGCCCTGGGAGTGTTTGATGGGGCAGTGTAGAGGGAGCTTTACTCTGTATCTACCCCGTGCTGTACCTGCCCTGGGAGTGTTTGATGGGACAGTGTAGAGGCAGCTTTACTCTGTATCTAACCCGTGCTGTACCTGCCCTGGGAGTGTTTGATGGGACAGTGTAGAGGGAGCTTTACTCTGTATCTAACCCGTGCTGTACCTGCCCTGGGAGTGTTTGATGGGACAGTGTAGAGGGAGCTTTACTCTGTATCTACCCCGTGCTGTACCTGCCCTGGGAGTGTTTGATGGGACAGTGTAGAGGCAGCTTTACTCTGTATCTAACCCGTGCTGTACCTGCCCTGGGAGTGTTTGATGGGACAGTGTAGAGGGAGCTTTACTCTGTATCTAACCCGTGCTGTACCTGCCCTGGGAGTGTTTGATGGGACAGTGTAGAGGGAGCTTTACTCTGTATCTAACCCGTGCTGTACCTGCCCTGGGAGTGTTTGATGGGACAGTGTAGAGGGAGCTTTACTCTGTATCTAACCCGTGCTGTACCTGCCCTGGGAGTGTTTGATGGGACAGTGTAGAGGGAGCTTTACTCTGTATCTAACCCGTGCTGTACCTGCCCTGGGAGTGTTTGATACAGACTGCAGGCACCTGAATTCCCCAACACCAACATCCCTGAGCTTAAAGAGCTGCAAAATTCACAAAGAAAAAGAGGGCCCGAAACAATCTGGTGAGATTCCCTCTGACCCTGTTAGGACTGCCTTTGTTGGTAAGGAAGGTGTGGGGTCGAATCTTGGTGCAGCTTGTTGTGTCTGTTCTTTGGGATCTGCGCTCGTTGCTGCCCTCGGCGTAAGACAGCTGGATTCATGGGGCTGGAGGCGTTTAACCACATACTCTTCTAACGTCAGGTCTTTGGAAGTGACCCCTGTGCCCCTCACTGACCCCAACCTGGTGGTCCTCATCACAAACTCCAACGTGCGACACACCCTGACGGGCAGTGAGTACCCGACCCGGCGCAAGCAATGCATGGAGGCCGCGAAGGTGCTTGGGAAAGAGAGTCTCCGAGATGTTTCTATGGCTGATTTGAAAGGTGAGTACTAGTTTGGGTTTTGTACCTGACCTGGCATGTGTGAGGAGAGGTGAGCAATCATCACCATTCGGTGCGCAGGCGATCTATACTTTGCCTCGTGATTTCTTGCCCTCTGATACTTAATTTAATAAATACTTAATTGGCTGTAAAGCACTTTGGGATGTCCTGAGGTTGTGAAAGGCGCTACATAAATGCAAGTCTTTTTAGATGCTCCTCTCAGACTCATTGGGGGTAGTTAAAAGTTTAGGTAACAATTCAGCCGCCCATTTTCATTTCATACTACTTTTGCAGCACCTCCCAAACCCGCGACCTCCACCACCTAGAAGGACAAGGGCAGCACCATCGCCTCCAAGTTCCCCTCCAAGTCACACCTGACTTTGACATATATCGGCCGTTCCTTCATCGTCGCTGGGTCAAAATCCTGGAACTCCCTCCCTAACGGCACTGTGGGAGCACCTTCACCACACGGACTGCAGCGGTTCAAGAAGGCGGCTCACCACCACCTTCTCGAGGGCAACTATGGATGGGCAATAAATGCCGGCCTTGCCAGCGACATCCACATCCCATGAATGAATTTTTAAAAACCCACTATTGCCCAAAGTCAAAATTACCCCCATTATTTCCATCTCAGCCTGTCTGGTTCCTGAAAGCTCCCTCTCACTGACTATTCAGTCCCCAGCAGCACCAGTTTCCTGCATACAGCCTGTTCAAAGGACCTCCAGTGGCAGCTGAACAGCATAACACTGATTTATAGCGTCAGAAATTCCAGCTTCACTGGGCCTGGGCTGGTACTAGCTCCACATCAGAGCTCTTCCCCCTCTGATGCCATTTCCCACTTTCCCCATTCCCTATAATATATTTTTCCTCATTAATCTAATTTATCTAATTAATTCTTAAAGCTACTGACACGGCTTCAATGGTCACTTGTGGCAAAGCATTCCATATTCCCGTAACCCAGGTTAAAGGGCAGCTGCAATTATCAGCATTGGGGGGAAAAAGGCATTAGAAGAAAGACAGTACTTGCCTATAGCGCCTTTCATGTCTTCTAGGTGTCCCAAAGTGCCAGTGAAACAGTTAATGTCTGGTGACGATGGTGGTGGGATTATGGGCAATATATGCCGACCACCTTCACTGCAGGGAATCATTTGTCTGGATCACTTTTTTTGTCAATTCCCTTCGTAATCTTCCATTCGATGCCTTAATATCCTTTGGTTTCCAAAGGAAACAAGCACAGCAAGTTTATCTCATGGCTGTTTGTGGGAGCTTGCTGTGCGCAATTAGGGTGTCGTGTTTCCGACAGTATAACAGTGACTACACTTCAAAAGTATTTCAGTGGCAGTAAAGCGCTTTGGGGCATCCTAAGGTCGTGAAAGGCGCTATAGAAATACAAGTTTGTTCTTTCTTTGATGTAATCGGTGCATGTCTAACTCCCCCTCCCCCTCAGCAGCGAAGGCTTGTCTGGAGGCGGAGGTCTGTTGCAGAGCCCGTCACGTGATCAGTGAAATCAAACGGACAACTGAGGCGGCCGAAGCTCTGAAGTCCAGGAATTACCGGGAGTTCGGGAAGCTGATGGTGCAGAGCCACAATTCTCTGAGGTACCTGGGAATGTGGCATGGAGGTGGGAGAGTGGGCCTGTGAGATGGAGCGAGGATGGGACCGTGCAGCTTGCTTCCAACACAGTCAAAACTGATCACTACTGCAAGAATTGCCATTAATCACTATTTGCAAACTCACACCACCATTATGTAACAGTAGTGATGTCATTAGGTTTATTTAAGTTATCAGTTACTGATACACAATGTGGAAAAACAACAGCCAATGTACTTTAATGTTTTGTGATGCTGTCAATTCATTTCTAATTGCTCCCACTACTACCATCACTAGTGACAGACCTGTACCCACCAGTACTGTACCCCAGTGTTATACAGTGACAGACCTGGACCCACCAGTACTGTACCCCAGTGTTATACAGTGACAGACCTGTACCCACCAGTACTATACCCCAGTGTTATACAGTAACAGACCTATAACCACCAGTACTATACCCCAGTGTTATACAGTAACAGACCTGTACCCACCAGTACTGTACCCCAGTGTTATACAGTAACAGACCTATAACCACCAGTACTGTACCCCAGTGTTATGCAGTGACAGACCTATAACCACCAGCACTATACCCCAGTGTTCTACAGTGACAGACCTGTACCCACCAGTACTGTACCCCAGTGTTATACAGTAACAGACCTATAACCACCAGTACTGTACCCCAGTGTTATACAGTGACAGACCTGTACCCACCAGTACTGTACCCCAGTGTTATGCAGTGACAGACCTGTACCCACCAGTACTGTACCCCAGTGTTATACAGTGACAGACCTGTACCCACCAGTACTGTACCCGTGTTATACAGTGACAGACCTGGACCCACCAGTACTGTACCCCAGTGTTATGCAGTGACAGACCTGTACCCACCAGTACTGTACCCCAGTGTTATGCAGTGACAGACCTGGACCCACCAGTACTGTACCCCAGTGTTATGCAGTGACAGACCTGTACCCACCAGTACTGTACCCCAGTGTTATGCAGTGACAGACCTGGACCCACCAGTACTGTACCCCAGTGTTATACAGTGACAGACCTGTACCCACCAGTACTGTACCCCAGTGTTATGCAGTGACAGACCTGGACCCACCAGTACTGTACCCCAGTGTTATACAGTAACAGACCTGTACCCACCAGTACTGTACCCCAGTGTTATACAGTAACAGACCTATAACCACCAGTACTGTACCCCAATGTTAAACAGCTCAAAATGCTCTCTTTAAATACTGCAAGGTTTTTGTAGGCCAGAATCCATAATTGTATGGCTGGGTATTTTTCACTGCCCAAGTGGTTACAATATGAAGATTTCACAGCCGTTTGCCAGTGACAGCACTCTGCACTCTGTGCTACATGCATCCCATGCATCAATCTCAGCCCAGTGCAGGCTTGGCATGAGAAGTTGTTGTGCAGTAAATGTGCTGTTGGTTTCATACTGCAGCCTCCCAGCCGTTGTACTATACTGCTGGTTTATAAAGTCTGATGATGTTCAGTAAGAATGGGTGCTGCACACACTTAGGTCTGGGCATCTCCACAAGTCATCAACTACTGGCATTGGGCTATCCTCCTACTCTGTATGTCAGACCTTGACGCAAGTTGTACAGGAATCCCAGGTTTAATCCCCAGTGTGTCTTGAGATGGCTGATATCAGCGGGGGCGGCAGTTGTGTGCTGTGCAATTGGCCTCGGCATTCCTGGGTTAAGGAGGGATGAATCGGCCAGGGTCCCTGCTCCTAATCGCAATCTGGCGCACCCTGGAGGGAGGTACGCGTGTGTGTAGACACGATGCAAGGCTGTGACTCCCTCGTCATTGAGGATCGTGTCGGCGCTTGCTGTCCCGGCTCTCACGCGAAGAGCAGCAGATTGGACGAGGTCTCGGGAGGTTGTCGGTGCCTATAGACTGTACCTCGGGTATCGAAGAACGGGATTGGCCAAAGTATCAAGAGTGTCAGCCAATGTTCTCTAATTTTGCGCGGTTTTTACAGTGAAAAGCCGGCTGTGCGGATTCCCTGGAGCGCCGCACAGTCGTGAAGCTTAAAGGGAACATTGGAGTCCGCACCTCCAGACCGTACATCTCGTCAAAGAGCAGGGGTGGGGTGGGGTGGGGTGTTGACACCTCGAGACCATACCTCGGGTCGATGCCTTCGGGGTGGGAAGGGAAGAACGTCGGGTTTAACCAGGACTCGTCCTCTCTACTGTCTTCTTTTACAGAGATGATTATGAGGTCAGTTGCCGGGAGCTGGATGAGCTGGTTGCTGCGGCGATGGATGGTGAGGGGGTCTACGGCAGCCGGATGACTGGAGGAGGCTTTGGCGGCTGTACGGTTACCTTAGTGGATGCTGCAGCTGTGGAAAAAACGATCGAGCGGATTAAGGTAACCGGTAAAGGGGCAGAGGGAGAAAGTCCAAGTGCAGCTTGTCCGCTGGGCTGGGAGCCCGTGTGCGGCCCGTGCCCGCTGGGCTGGGAGCCCGTGTGCGGCCCGTGCCCGCTGGGCTGGGAGCCCGTGTGCGGCCCGTGCCCGCTGGGCTGGGAGCCCGTGTGCGGCCCGTGCCCGCTGGGCTGGGAGCCCGTGTGCGGCCCGTGCCCGCTGGGCTGGGAGCCCGTGTGCGGCCCGTGCCCGCTGGGCTGGGAGCCCGTGTGCGGCCCGTGCCCGCTGGGCTGGGAGCCCGTGTGCGGCCCGTGCCCGCTGGGCTGGGAGCCCGTGTGCGGCCCGTGCCCGCTGGGCTGGGAGCCCGTGTGCGTTTACTTGCACAGTTGGATTTTCCTTCCCACTCTATCTCCACGGGTCTAAATGTGCACAGAAAGGGGTTCAATGGGATAGCTATAGAAAACTACTTTCACAGGTGGGGCTGTCCAAAACAATCTTAAAATTGAAGCTAGGCCACTTAGGAGCGAAATCAGGAAGCACTTTATCACAGAAAGGGTAGCAGAAACCTGGAACTCTCCCTTAAAAGGCTGTGGATGCTGGGGGTCAGTTGGAGCTTTCCAGACCGAGATCGCTAGATTTTTGTTGGATGAGGTACAGTCTGCAATGGCTCTGTTAATGTTGCCAGGTGTACCTCTGTCGTCCTTACTGAACCATGGGAACTGCATTTGTCTGTTTCAGTCTACCAGAACATTTTCAGTGTCGATTGACTCCTCAGAATGACTGTTGGGTTGGTGCTTCACGAATCTAGTCCCCTGTCTCTCTAACCACCCTGGGGTATCGTTCATCCATTCTGGGGTATTTTAGTTTTGAGCCTAACTAGAGTGTCTTTCATGTCAAAATCCTGGAGCGCACATGTTGGATGATGTGTTCTACAGTACTTGGCATTTTAACTACCTCCTGCTTGTCGTCCTGCTCGGCCCCGTACCAGTCCCTTGGGGGTGGGGGGTTTAAGTACTTCCTCTTGCTCTTGCAGTGTCTCTCTCAAGTCTTGCTTGGCCCCGAATTCACTATTAATTTCTTTCTGTATAATCTTGTACATGGTCCTGTGGTTTCCCCTTCAGACAGCAAATGCTAACAAAAAGCATTATGGCTTCTGTTTGTTGCCCGTCGCGCGGGACGGGGTGGGGAGGAGTGGAAAAAGAAAGACTTGTATTTATACAGTGTCTTTCACAACCTCAGGACATCCCAAAGTGCTTTACAGCCAATGCATACTTTGAAGTGTAGTCTCTGTTGTAATGTAGGAAATGCAGCAGCCAATTTGTGTACAGCAAGATCACACAAGCAGCCAATGTGATAATGACCAGATAATGTTTTTCGTGATGATTGAGGGATAAATATTGGCCAGGACACCGAGGAGAAATCCCCATCTCTTCTTCGAAATAGTGCCATAAGATCTTTTAGGCCCACTCACTGACCACTCTCAGTAACAGGGCCTCACTCACTGACCACTCTCAGTAACAGGGCCTCACTCACTGACCACTCTCAGTAACAGGGCCTCACTCACTGACCACTCTCAGTAACAGGGCCTCACTCACTGACCACTCTCAGTAACAGGGCCTCACTCACTGACCACTCTCAGTAACAGGGCCTCACTCACTGACCACTCTCAGTAACAGGGCCTCACTCACTGACCACTCTCAGTAACAGGGCCTCACTCACTGACCACTCTCAGTAACAGGGCCTCACTCACTGACCACTCTCAGTAACAGGGCCTCACTCACTGACCACTCTCAGTAACAGGGCCTCACTCACTGACCACTCTCAGTAACAGGGCCTCACTCACTGACCACTCTCAGTAACAGCCTCACTCACTGACCACTCTCAGTAACGGGGCCTCACTCACTGACCACTCTCAGTAACGGGGCCTCACTGACCACTCTCAGTAACAGGGCCTCACTCACTGACCACTCTCAGTAACGGGGCCTCACTCACTGACCACTCTCAGTAACGGGGCCACAATCACTGACCACTCTCAGTAACAGGGCCTCACTCACTGACCACTCTCAGTAACAGGGCCTCACTGACCACTCTCAGTAACAGGGCCTCACTCACTGACCACTCTCAGTAACGGGGCCTCACTCACTGACCACTCTCAGTAACAGGACCTCACTGACCACTCTCAGTAACGGGGCCTCACTCACTGACCACTCTCAGTAACGGGATTCACTCACTGACCACTCTCAGTAACAGGGCCTCACTCACTGACCACTCTCAGTAACAGCCTCACTCACTCACTGACCGCTCTCAGTAACAGCCTCACTCACTCACTGACCGCTCTCAGTAACAGCCTCACTCACTCACTGACCGCTCTCAGTAACAGCCTCACTCACTCACTGACCGCTCTCAGTAACAGCCTCACTCACTCACTGACCGCTCTCAGTAACAGCCTCACTCACTCACTGACCGCTCTCAGTAACAGCCTCACTCAATACAATACAATACAATACAAATCGCTTTATTGGCATGATAAGGTACATCTTATGTTGCCAAAGCATCAAAATACATTTATGGTTGAACACATAAACGCGGTTCCATTCATAGTGTATAAACAGGTATATCCCTGAGTTTATAAATATACATTCGCCTTGTTTATATATACTCTTGTCTTAGTTTACTGGTTGTCCCTCTGTTCATGGCAAGCTGTAACATAGTGTGCCGCCAGTGTTACACAGCTTCTCTCCTCTCCCAGTAGGAATGGGAGTTTTTGGTTGTCAGTCAGATTTCTGAATCACTCACTGACAGTTCAGCACTCCCTCAGCACTGCACTGGAGTGTCAGCCTAGATTTTTGTGCTCAATTCTCGAGTGTGACTTGAACCCACAACCTTCTGACTCAAGAGGCAAGAGTGCTACCCACCGAGCCACGGCTGACAGGAGTGACGCCCCAGTCGCGGGTGGGGGGGGGGGGGGGAGAGAGTGACGCCTCATCACACGGAGGGGTGGGGGGAGAGTGACACCTCAGTCACGTGGGGTGGAGTGAATGCAAATATTGGCTTTCTGACCATGTAATCCTTTGCAGAATGTAAACTACTGTCTCTCATTAACAGGACAAGTACAGCGGAACTGCAACATTCTATATCACTAAACCGTCTAGGGGTGCCCACGTACTGAAACTGTGAGAACAGATTCTACACTCACCAGTTCCCCGTCCAGAGATCCCTTTGATAATCAGCAAAACAACCCTCACCTGATCCCTACTTCTGAAAGAAAAACACACAGCAACGTGAAAGAGAGAAAACACAGGCAGGCAGTGTTCGGCATTCCTCGGAGAGATGGCTTCTCAACAGCTGACTGGCGCTGGGTGGAAAGAACTGAAGCCGGCTCGCTCCTGGACCCGTGGTTGGCCCGAGCTCTAGGGCTGGCTCAGGACGGAGTGCTCGACCACAGAGCACACTCCACGGCCGTATTGCTGCCTGCCCTCAGGAACTAGTGCCGCAGGAGTCACCAGGCCTTAACCCAGGCCCTCGATGTTTATACCACGAGCTGCTTGTATTAAGGGGTACAGAACCAAGGCGGGTAAATGGAGTCGAGATATAGATCAGCCATGATCTAATTGAATGGCGGAACAGGCTCAAGGGGCTGAATGGCCTCCTCCTGTTCCTCAACCAAGCCCCAACGTTCTGTACTAGTCGAGGCTTCACATGGTGCCTCTGTCCCAGTGTCGCTGCACGCAGCAGTCCTTTGTGTGCAGTTTAAATGGGCTTTTTCTTTGTTTTCTAGGAGGAATTGACTATTACTGGGATATGACTCTGCAGGCACCAGAACCCCTTCCCTCCCCTAATACCTTATCCGCGTGGCTGTTCTTGTCGAGCGAACCCAGACAGCGTGCA
Organism: Somniosus microcephalus; assembly: GCF_052327205.1. NCBI lineage: Eukaryota > Metazoa > Chordata > Chondrichthyes > Squaliformes > Somniosidae > Somniosus > Somniosus microcephalus. The sequence goes on from NC_141007.1 coordinate 11,957,424, forward strand.
TTGGCAGGCTATTGGTACCGTACAGGGCATCACTCGGTGTCCTCGCACGTACGTCCCAGCAGAGCTCACTGCATTGTGATCGGTGGGTGGGGGGCCTGAACCTAGGAATTTTTGTTCTGTGTGGCTCCGTACCACACCGGACCCTGGATTAACTCACTGAGCAACCAGGGAAGACTTGAAACAAGAGTTGACCGTGTGTGAACCATGGTGGTTGATGTGCACTTTAGGATGCGGGGAAACTTGGTCGCTGGTATCTGGTGCAATTTGTCCCAAATTTTCTCCGTTGCTTTTCAGCAAAGTTCAGGGTATGTTTCACGAGACACCTCACAGTCCAGCTGTCGCCTGAGCCACCCTGTTCTGCCACTGAAAAGTGCGGAGATTACGCTGTTACTGTACAAACGCTTTGGTCTGAAACACTTTGCTATTTTAACCCGATGATGTCTTAAAGAAATTTCATATAAATGTGTTGTGTTCGAGGCTAATATATACAGAGGGTACTTGACTTTTTTGAAAACATTAGCTAGCTTCAGACAGAGCTTTCCTCCGACAGGAACGGGATGATCTGCACCTAAAGAAACAAAGGTCCCACATTCAACAGCTCTTCTCCGAGTAAGACCTTTCCCCTTTCCTTGTGGATGAGGAAGCAGGGAATTGACTCGATCATAGGAACAGGAGGAGGCCATTCAGCCGCTCGAGCTGGTTCTGCCGCTCAATTAGATCACGGCTGATACATATCTCAACTCCATCTACCTGCCTTGTTCCGTATCCCTTAATACCCGTACCTAGCAAAAATCTGTCACTCCGTTTTGACATTTTCAGTTGACCCCCAGCCTCAACAACCTTTTTGTGGGAGAGAGTTCCAGATTTTCACTACCCTTTGTGTGAAGAAGTGACATCACCCCTGAACGGCCTAGCTCTAATATTAAGGTTTTGCCCCCTTATTCTGGACTCCCCCCCCCCCCCCCCGAGGAAATAGTTTCTCTCTCTTTATCCTACCAAATCCTTTAATCATCTTAAACGCCTCAATCACCCCTTAGTCTTCTATACTATTCACGATATACAGTCAGCCTCACCTATAATGCGTACAGGGCCGATTGGGCTTATACTCGCTGGAGTTTAGAAGAATGAGAGGGGATCTCATTGAAACTTAGAAAATTCTAACAGGACTGGACAGACTGGATGCAGGAAGGATGTTACATAGATACATAGAAGATAGGAGCAGGAGTAGGCCCTTCGAGCCTGCTCCGCCATTCAATGAGATCATGGCTGATCATCCAAATTCAGTACCCTGTTCCTGCTTTCTCCCCATATCCCTTGATCCCTTTAGCCTTAAGAAATATATCCAACTCTTTCTTGAATATACTTAATGAACTGGCCTCCACCGCCCTCTGTGGCAGAGAATTCCACAGGTTCACCACTCTCTGGGTGAAGAAATTCCTCCTCATTTCAGTCCTAAATGGCTTACCCCTTTATCCTTAGACTATGACCCCTGGTTCTGGACTCCCCCGCCATCGGGAACATCCTTCCTGCATCTAGTCTGTTCCCGATGGCCGGGTAGTCCAGAACCAGGGATATGGGGAGAAGGCAGGGACAGGGTACTGAATTTGGATGATCAGCCATGATCTCATTGAATGGCGGAGCAGGCTCGAGGGGCCGAATGGCCTACTCCTGCTGCTATCTTCTATGTTTCACACAGCACACAGTTTCTTTTATGGGGGGTTGGCTGAATTTAAATGCAGGTGTTGTTTACTGGGGCTGCTCTCCCTCCTTCCCCCCCCCCCCCCCGGGAAGCAAGTCCTCACTGAAGCTCTTCTGTCCCCGGCTGCTGCTGTTTCTCTCGCTGACTCTGAAAACCTACGGTTCTGCTGAGGGAGCGAGGGGATGTCAATTGAACATCGCACCATCGCTGCTGCTAGGGGCCTGTTGACGTTGACAGTGAAACAGTCACGGTGGGGTCTGTTGTTTGAACCAGAATAATCGCATTGCTGCCCTTGAGTTGGGGGATACCAGCAATGGGACCAATTTGATTGTCGGTTTTTATACGCCAGACATTATTTGGGGCTCATCGAGGCAGTGCTGATGAATGGAACACTTCGAATCATAGTACGATAGCAAAATACTGCAGATGTTGGAAATCCGAAATAACAACAGAAAATGCTGGAAAAACTCAGCAGGTCAGGCAACATCCGTGGAGAGAAATTTGAGTTGACGTTTCGGGTTACACCACAGAAGGAGGCCATTCGGCCCGTCGAGCCCGTGCCGGCTCTCTGCAAGAGCACTTCAGCTCGTCCCACTCCCCCGCCCTTTCCCCGCAGCCCTACAAATTTTTTTCCTTCAGGTGCTTATCCAACTCCCTGTTGAAAGCCACGATTGAATCTGCCTCCACCACCCTTTCAGGCAGTGCACTCCACATCATAACCACACGCTGTGTTGAAAAGTTTTTCCTCATGTCGCCTTTGGATCTTCTGCCAATCACCTTAAATCTGTGTCCGCTGGTTCTCGACCCTTCCGCCAATGGGAACAGTTTCTCTTTATTTACTCTGTCTAGAATCTGTCTCATGATTTTGAACACCTCTGTCTGATCTGATCTCTCGATCTTCTCTGCTCTAAAGAGACCAGCGTCTCCAATCTAGCCATGTATCCATGCTGGTATCAAGCTCCGAGACGGCAGGGGTTAAGCGCAGAGTAAAACTCCCTCTCCACTGCCCCAGCACTGTACATGGGAGGTGAGTGTCCAACTCTGCACTGCTCGGCAGGGAGTCTCGCACATCGTTTTCACACAATTTAAACTAAAGGTACAAAAATTGTGCATAGTGCGTGCATCAATTCCTGATTTGTGCTGACGTATATGGATCGATATGGAGTCAGAAGATTTACCACATTAACCTCACCCTCCAAACAAAGAAAGACTTTCACTCCTACAGCACCTTTCACATCCTCAGGACGTCCCAAAGTGTTTTACAGCTGATTAGTACATTTTTGAGGTGTAGTCGCTGTTGTAATGTGTTAAACACGGCAGCCAATTTACAAACAGCAATGTGATAATGACCAAATAATCTGTTTTAGGTGTTAGTTGAGGGTCGGATGGGACTGGCAGCTGGGGGCCGAGCTAAAACCCCGCTCCCCCAGGATCGGGGTGGGGGGGGAAGAAGAGGATGGGATCAGAGGGGCGGGGGGGGGGGGGGCGAGGAGGAGAAGGTGATCCACATGGGCAGACGGCTCATGTTTCCCCCTTCCGTTAAACTGGGATCACGCTCATTCTCACCCCCTTTATACCTGCACCATGTTTTCCCTCTCCTTTCTTCCCCCCCCCCCCCCCCCCCCAAAACGACCTGGATCACACTCTTGACCGTGTGAACGGTACGGAGTTAATTTTTCAGAAAGCCCAGTGCAAATAACATTGGACTGGATGAAAGCTGGAAGTCTTAATACTGTCACTGTTCGTTTCATAATGTAGACGATAATCCACCCCCACACTTTCTACCCAATAAACCTGTTAACAGTCCATGACCCACGCACTGGGTGAGAGCTGCGGTGACTGATGGGGCAGAGTGTTTAGTTTGACGAAGTGATTAGCGACAGCGTGGGTGCTACTAGTTTTTGGTTGACCCGTGATGTCATCCTGCGCATCAGCCCGGCCACTCGATGATGTCATTCTCCGCGCATGCTAAAAATCTACGGTTCTGCTAGTGATGTCATGCAATGGTGTCACCCTCACCTGTTCTCATGGAATGACATCACTGAACAAACCTTGCAGCTCAAATTATGTAGAATAGTCACTGCTCTGGATCTGTCAAATTCAGCCTCCGATAAACAGCAACAGCACCCTGCATGCTCCAGCAACAGCACCCTGCATGATCCAGCAACAGCACCCTCCATGATCCAGCAACAGCACCCCCCCTCCATGATCCAGCAACAGCAGCACCCTCCATGATCCAGCAACAGCACCCTCCATGATCCAGCAACAGCAGCACCCTCCATGATCCAGCAACAGCACCCCCCCTCCATGATCCAGCAACAGCAGCACCCTCCATGATCCAACAACAGCACCCTACATGATCCAGCAACAACAGCACCCTCCATGATCCAGCAACAGCAGCACCCTCCATGATCCAGCAACTGCACCCTCCATGATCCAGCAACAGCACCCTCCATGATCCAGCAACAGCACCCTCCATGATCCAGCAACAGCAGCACTCTCCATGATCCAGCAACTGCACCCTACATGATCCAGCAACAGCAACACCCTCCATGATCCAGCAACTGCACCCTACATGATCCAGCAACAGCACCCTCCATGATACAGCAACAGCAGCACCCTCCATGATCCAGCAACTGCACCCTACATGATCCAGCAACAGCACCCTACATGATCCAGCAACTGCACCCTCCATGATCCAGCAACAGCACCCCCCATGATCCAGTAACAGCACCCTCCATGATCCAGCAACTGCACCCTCCATGACCCAGCAACAGCAGCACCCTCCATGACCCAGCAACAGCAGCACCCTCCATGACCCAGCAACAGCACCCCCCATGATCCAGCAACTGCACCCTCCATGATCCAGCAACAGCACCCCCCATGATCCAGTAACAGCACCCTCCATGATCCAGCAACTGCACCCTCCATGACCCAGCAACAGCACCCCCCATGATCCAGCAACAGCACCCTCCATGATCCAGCAACAGCACCCTCCATGATCCAGCAACAGCACCCTCCATGATTCAGCAACAGCACCCCCCATGACCCAGCAACAGCACCCTACATGATCCAGCAACAGCAGCACCCTCCATGACCCAGCAACAGCACCCCCCATGATCCAGCAACAGCACCCCCCATGATCCAGTAACAGCACCCTCCATGATCCAGCAACAGCACCCTCCATGATCCAGCAACAGCACCCCCCATGATCCAGCAACAGCACCCTCCATGACCCAGCAACAGCACCCCCCATGATCCAGCAACAGCACCCTCCATGATCCAGCAACAGCACCCTCCATGATCCAGCAACAGCACCCTCCATGATCCAGCAACAGCACCCCCCATGATCCAGCAACAGCACCCTCCATGATCCAGCAACAGCACCCTCCATGATCCAGCAACAACACCCTCCATGATCCAGCAACAGCACCCTCCATGATCCAGCAACAGCACCCTCCATGATCCAGCAACAGCACCCTCCATGATCCAGCAACAGCACCCTCCATGATCCAGCAACAGCACCCTCCATGATCCAGCAACAACAGCACCCTCCATGATCCAGCAACAGCACCCTCCATGATCCAGCAACAGCACCCTCCATGATCCAGCAACAGCACCCTCCATGATCCAGCAACAACAGCACCCTACATGATCCAGCAACAGCAGCACCCTCCATGATCCAGCAACAGCACCCTCCATGATCCAGCAACAGCACCCTCCATGATCCAGCAACAGCACCCTCCATGATCCAGCAACAGCACCCTCCATGATCCAGCAACAGCACCCTCCATGATCCAGCAACAGCACCCTCCATGATCCAGCAACAACAGCACCCTACATGATCCAGCAGCAGCACCCTCCATGATCCAGCAACAGCACCCTCCATGATCCAGCAACAGCACCCTCCATGATCCAGCAACAACAGCACCCTCCATGATCCAGCAACTGCACCCTCCATGATCCAGCAACAGCACCCTCCATGATCCAGCAACAACAGCACCCTCCATGATCCAGCAACAGCAGCACCCTCCATGATCCAGCAACAGCAGCACCCTCCATGATCCAGCAACAGCACCCTCCATGATCCAGCAACAGCACCCTACATGATCCAGCAGCAGCACCCTCCATGATCCAGCAACAGCACCCTACATGATCTTGCATCGCCAGTTCATGGGGTCACATTTTTGAAGAGACCCACAAAGCAACTCGAACTTAGCATTGATAAACAGCTCGGCGGTCTAGAGGCGTTGCCTGATGGCACCATTGCTGATTCAAAAACAAAATATTACAAATGCTGAAAATCTGATATATATTGCTGGAAGCACTCAGCAAATCAGGCAGCATTTATGGAAAGAGTCGGTAACCAGAGGACACAGATTTAAGGTAAGTGGCAAAAGAACCAGAGGTGACATGAGGAAAGAAAATGTTCCGCAGCGAGTTGTTTCGATCTGGAATGCACTGCCTGAAAGGGTGGTGGGAGCAGATTCAGTATTAACTTTGAAAGGGAATTGGATAAATATTGAAGGGGAAACATTTGCTGGGCTATGGGGATAGAGCAGGGGAGTGGGTCTAATTGGATAGGTCTTGCAAAGAGCTGGCGCAGGCACGAAGGGTTGAATGGCCTCTTCCGTGCTGTATCATTCTATAATTCTAACACACTGAGGACACCCTCCATCATGCTGTGTGGCAATGCCACTGTGCTAAATGGGATAGATTCAGGATGGATCTAGCAGCTCAAATCTGGGCATCCATGAGGAGCTGTGGGCCATAAGCAGCAGCAGCAGAATTGTATTCCACCACAATCTGTAACTTCATGGCCCAGCATATCCCTCATTCTATCACCATTACCATCAAGCCAGGGGACCAACCCTGGTTTAATGAGGAGCATAGAAGTGCATGCCGGGAGCAACACCAGGCGTAGAAGCATAGAAGATAGGAGCAGGAGTAGGCCATTCGGCCCCTCGAGCCTGCTCCGCCATTCAATGAGATCATGGCTGATCATCCAAATTCAGTACCCGGTCCCTGCTTTCTCCCCATATCCCTTGATCCCTTTAGCCTTGAGAAATATATCCAACTCCTTCTTGAATATATTTAATGAATTGGCCTCTACTGCGTTGTGTGGTAGAGAATTCCACAGGTTCACCACTCTCTGGGTGAAGAAATTCCTCCTCATTTCTGTCCTAAATGGCCTACCCCTTATCCTTAGACTGTGACCCCTGGTTCTGGACTCCCCGACCATCGGGAACATTCTTCCTGCATCTAGTCTGTCCAGTCCTGTCAGAATTATATAAGTTTCAATGAGATCCCCTCTCATTCTTCTAAACTCCAGCGAGTACAAGCCCAATCGACCCAATCTCTCCTCATGTCATTCCTGTCATCCCAGGTATCAGCCTGGTGAATCTTCGCTGAACTCCTTCCATGGCAAGAACATCCTTCCTCAGATAAGGCGACCCAAACCACACAATACTCAAGATGTAGTCTCACCAAGGCCCTGTATAACTGCAGCAAGACATCCTTGTTCCTGTACTCAAACCCTCTTGCTACGAAGGCCAACATACAATTTGCCTTCTTAACCGCCTGCTGCACCTGCATGCTTACCTTCAGCGACTGGTGCACAAGGACACCCAGGTCTCGTTGCACTTCCCCTTCTCCCAATCTATTGCCATTCAGACAATAATCTGCCTTACTGTTTTTGCTACCAAAGTGGATAACCTCACATTTATCCACGTTATATTGCATCTGCCATGCTTCTGCCCTGAAAACCTGGTGAGCACTGTGCGTTCTCTGAAATCAGTAGTGTGAGCATTGTGCATTCTCTGAAATCAGTAGTGCGAGCGCTGTGCATTCTCTGAAATCGGTAGTGTGAGCGTTGTGCATTCTCTGAAATCAGTAGTGCGAGCGCTGTGCGTTCTCTGAAATCAGTAGTGTGAGCATTGTGCGTTCTCTGAAATCAGTAGTGAGCGCTGTGCATTCTCTGAAATCAGTAGTGTGAGAGCTGTGCATCCTCTGAAATCAGTAGTGCGAGCGCTGTGTGTTCTCTGAAATCAGGAGTGCAAGCGCTGTGACGTAATAAAACTCACTACGCACTTGGTTTGAGCATAAAGCAAGGCTTTAATCAACTTGTTTCAGAACATGGAGGTCTAGTTGTACTTCACTAGTTCCTTGTCTTACAAAATGTCCCTGGGCAAGCTGGGGCCGACGCCCGAGTATTTATACTCCTTGGACGGCGCCACCAGCTGGCCGTCCAGTGTTATTTCATAAGTAGTTTCTTGATGAATGATGAGATTTATAACATTCTTCCTGCCTAAAAGATTTGGAAGTCCTCTTAATGGAATAGGCGGACCACGAATAGCCGCAGTCTTTTAGATTTTTGTTTATGGCCAGAAGGCATGTCTCCCCGGCCCGTGTCTTGGTCCCTGGGCCGCTTGATCCGTACCGGTGGATCGACAGGGCCTGTGTTGCTCTGATTGATCCGAGGGAGGCTGGGGAGATCGTGACTCCGGGTGTGGGTCCCCACAGGCGCAGAACTGGCTTCGTCCCGTTGGTTAGCCGGGGATTGACCGGCATCCTGGCCCGGGGTGGCCATCCCATGGGGAGCGCTCTGCTCCCTGAGCGGATCCGGCGGGGCAGCCGGCAGATCCCTTGATGTCCCAGGTAGGGCGTCATCCTCGGGGGAGTGCAGAGTGTCGGTATCATCACCGCGGGTCCCTCCATCAGTTGGGTCCGCGGAACCGGCCGGACAGGGAGCCAGGTCCCAGAGCGAAACGGTGGACTCCCGGCCATCCGGGTACCGCACGTGTGCATACGTGGGGTTGACGTCCGTGAGTTCTACCTCGTCGACAAAAGGATCTGTTTTAGACGATCGGACGAATCTTTGGAGCAACATGGGGCCAGGAGCTGCCAACCATGACAGTAGAGACGTCCCATGGGTGGAGCGACGCTGGAAGCTGAAGAATCGCTCGTGAGGTGTGACATTGGTGGACGTAGAAAGGAGAGACCTGATGGAATGCAACGCGTCAGGGAGCATAGTTTCCCACTGCTGGTCTGGTAGATTGCGTGACCTCAGTGCAAGACGAACAGCATTCCAAATGATGGCGTTGTATCTCTCAACCTGTCCATTACCAATGGATGGTACGGTATCGTTTTACTTGTGGCGATTCCATGTTGGGAGAGATAACTTTTGAGTTCGCTTAACATGAAGGAGGGACCCCGATCAGAGTGGATGAAATTGGCCGTACCGCAAAGGGAAAAGACTTGATCAAGGCATTTGATCACTGTGGAAGTAAGCATATTGGGACAGGGGAAAGCAAAGGGAAAGCGTGAATATTCGTCTACCATAGTCAGTAAGTAGGTGTTCCACGTTGAGGAAGGCAATGGCCCTTTAAAGTCAATGCTGAGTCGCTGCATAGGCTGCATAGCGTGTATGAGCGAGCCATCCGATGGACGGAAGAATTGCGGTTTTAACTCCACACAAATTTTACAGGAGGAGCACGTTCCTTTCACATCTTCCGTAGAAAATGGGAGATTTTTAGATCGCACAAAGTGCAACATACGTGTAACGCCAGGATGGCAGTATGAAGACCCGCCAGAGTCGAAGTTGACATAGAAGAGCAGAATGCCCGCGTGAGGGTATCCGGGGCCACATTCTCTTTGCCGGGTCGATAATGTATGGTGTATCCAACGGCAGCCAATTCCATCCTCCAGAGTTGTATTTTGTTATTCTTGATCTTAGTGCATTTCCGGTTATCCAGCATAAAGGCCACGGAGCGCTGATCGGTTATAAGTGTGAAATGGCGACAAGCGAGAAAATTACTCCATTTACGTACTGCTTCGATGATGGCCGTAGCCTGCTTCTTGACAGGAGGATAATGGAGCTCGCTACCCTGCAAAGTTCTGGACAGAAATGCAACGGGTCGACCACCTTGATTCAAGGTAGCAGAGATCGCCACATCTGATGCATCGCACTCGACCACGAAAGGAAGATTTTCATCAATGGAATGAAGCGTGGCTTTTTCCAGTTGTCGCTTGAGGAGGTTGAAAGCTGAAATAGCCGTTGCCTCCAATGGAAATAACTTAGCGTGAAGCAGGGGCTGGATCCTGCCGGAGAAGTGGGGTATCCATTTCACATAATAGGCGAACATGCTGAGTGCCCGATAAAGAGAGCCGAGATTCGTAGGGGGAGGGAGCTCCTGAAGCGGACGAAGTCACTCCGGATCCGGTTTGATGACACCGTTGCCCACCCAGTAGCCAAGGATGTTGACTGATGGTATTGATTTCACAGATTTGGACTCATTTAAGGTTAAGTTGCGACGATGGAGAACGTCAGAAAATTTCTGGAGGTTGGCATCATGCTCCTTCTGGTCATGACCAGCAATGGCGATATTATCCAGATATGGAAAGGTGTCCGTTAAGTTCTCCTGTTTGACTAGGCTATCCATTGCCCGTTGAAAGACGGCCACCCCATTGGTGACCCCAAATGGAAGGTGACAAAACTGGTAAAGCCGACCATTGGCCTCAAAGGCTGTATACTTTTTGTCAGAGTCCTTTAACGGTACTTGATGATATGTGCTCTTTAAATCAAAAGTTGAAAATACCTTGTAGTTGGCAAGGTTATTGACCATGTCATTGACACGTGGTAGTGGGTAGGCATCCAGGTCGGTATACTGGTGAATAGTTTGCGAGTAATCGATGCAAAGACGTTTCATGTGTTGCTTCAGAGGATTTTTAACAGACGACTTGAGCCCGCCAGGAAGATGAACATGGCTCAATGATACCGTCAGCTAGAAGGCGAGAGATTTCTGCCTCGATAAAGGCTCAATCATCTTGGCTGAAACGTCGTGATTTAGTGACTATGGGCTTACATCGGGGGGAAAGACTGGCAAACAAGGAGGGCTCATCGAGCGAAGCCGCCGAAAGCGGACAAAACGGTACTTTGGAAATAGTAAGCTCTGGCTTTGACCCTCCAAACTCGAAAGTGAGTCTTTTGTGTTGTTTCTGGAAATCCTGTCCCAGGAGCACATCACTGCATAGGTTCTTGAGCACCCCGAGCCAGGTGGAGAAATAAGTGCGGCCATTGAGGATAAGGTTGACAAGACAAAAGCCAGAAGAATTGGTGGTCAGTGTCGTCAGAGCCATTGCAATTTCCCTGTCTGAGGGGTAAATACGCTGTTTTAACTTACTGACAGCCCGCTCACTAATGAAGCTGTCAGAGCTGCATGAGTCGATTAGTGCAATCAAAATGTGTCCATTTACCGAAACCTTCGTGGCTGCATGGGACAGACTTTGTGGAAAAATAGCTGTGATGGGAGGAGGGGCAGTTTTACCCTTGACAGCTGTAACCTTAGTAGTGGTTCTTGGGCGAGGAGCAGTTTTATAGATTGCAGCTGTAACCTTAGTAGTGGCTCTTGGGGGAGGAGCAGTTTTATAGAAAGTAGCTGCAAAACTAACAGGAGCTCTCGACCGGTATACCTTAGAAAAGTGGCTTTCTTACTAACAGTGGCTCTTGACTGGCATACCTTAGAAAAGTGACCTTTCTTGCTGCAATGATTGCAGGTTGCATTACGAGCAGGACAAAATTGAATATAATGGAACGCACCTCCACAGAAGAAACATTTCCTTCCGGATTGCCAAGATGCCGCTAGGGCGGGGTCGTCATCAGTCGTCATCCGTGAGGGCTTCCGCCCGAGGCCTATCGAAGGAGTCACTAAAAGTGATAGTAGCAGCCTGTGCACGTGGTGAAAGATAGGTATCTGCATTCCTCTTTGCTAAGTCCAGAGAACATGCCTGGTCATAGGCAGCCTGTAACTTGAGGGTTTTATTCTCCAACAGACGCTGACGTATGAAGGGAGACGCAATCCCATTAATAAAGGAATCATGAATTAACTCCTCCTGGTACTGCTCAGCTGTAACAGCTTTAAGATTACAATCCTTGCTGAGCCTGCGAAGTTTCTGAAGGAATTCGTCAAGTGATTCCCCGGGTTGTTGTCGAGTTGTGGCCAGTAGATGCTGGGCAAAAATTTCATTTGGGGACTTGACATATAGCTGCTGTATTATTTGGTTAGCGGCATCATAATCTACACAGTCTTCGATATAATCAAACACATGAGGGGATACATAATTAGCAAGTATCTCTAATTTATCAGGAACATTTTCACCACACGCCCTGAGGAAGTTGCTGAAAGTACGATACCAGTGTTTCCATACCTTAGCAGCTGTAAGTGAATTCGGGTCCAGGTCGAGACGGGCGGGGCTGAGTAGTTTCTCCATGATGGATCGATTACTTGTCTGAGTTCCCTTCTACGGTTCGAGTCGTAGCTGGCTGTTCCCGAAGTCACCCAAAGCGTGGAGTCGATATCAAGTTGATTAAATTGACATAATAAAACTCACCACACACTTGGTTTGAGCATAAAGCAAGGCTTTAATCAACTTGTTTCAGAACATGGAGGTCTAGTTGTACTTCACTAGTTCCTTGTCTTACAAAATGTCCCTGGGAAGCTGGGCCCACGCCCGAGTATTTATACTCCTTGGACGGCGCCACCAGCTGGGCGTCCAGCGTTATTTCATAAGTAGTTTCTTGATGAGATTTATAACACTGCATTCTCTGAAATCAGTAGTGCGAGCGCTGTGCGTTCTCTGAAATCAGTAGTGTGAGCGTTGTGCGTTCTCTGAACGAGGGCGTGTGAGCGCTGTGCGTTCTCTGAAATCATAGTGTGAGTGTTGTGCGTTCTCTGAACGAGGGAGTGTGAGCGCTGTGCGTTCTCTGAAATCAGTAGTGTGAGCGCTATGTTCTCTGAAATCAGTAGTGCGAGCGCTATGTTCTCTGAAATCAGTAGTGCGAGCGCTGTGCGTTCTCTGAAATCATAGTGTGAGCGTTGTGCGTTCTCTGAACGAGGGAGTGTGAGCGCTGTGCGTTCTCTGAAATCAGTAGTCTGAGTGCCATGTACCGCGGTTAATTTGTATTGTACCAGATGTGGACTGTATATTGTCATGTATTTGAACAAAAATTTTTATGAATAAAGTATATTTTTGAAACAAAAAAAAGGGCGAGATACCGCACCATAGCACGAATCAGAAAACCGAGGAGCAAAGAGGGTGACTCAGAACCTGCAGTTTCTGGCCAACAGAACACTTGGACTTGCTGTCTCTTTTAACCTCCCCTGTAAACTGGCCTTTCATGACCTCAGGGTGTCGCAAAGTGCTTCACAGTCACGGGCTAGATACAGAGTAAACAAAAAAGAGAATAATAATTTAGGGACATTTTGGTTTGAGCATCTTTTAGTTTAATTGGATCGTTAATGCTTTATTAATTGTGCCCTCCTCTTGAGGGGGTACCTATGAAACTGATGCTTGATTTGGTCATACTGAGCTAGAGGGAGGGCGAGAGAGAGACAGACAGACAGACAGACAGACATCTCAGTCTTAGCCTGAGACTGTTCCCCCTGGTTCTAGACTCTCCTGCCAGGGGAAACAGCCTCTCAGCATCTACCCCGTCAATCCCCCTCAGAATCTTACATTTCATTGAGATTTTATAAATGCCTTATTGAAATCCCTGGATCTATATCTATTGGATAATCCCTCATTTATTAGTTTAATTACCTGCCTGGCTTGAAAATGACTTTGATCCTAATTGCTTGGCTCTCGGGCGAGTGAAATTTCCCTCCTCCTGTTCTCCGAGACCACTTATAGCACCTTCACTACAGCCACAATGAGACGTTAAACAGAGACCCCGTCTGCCCTCAGGTGGATTCAAAAGATCCCAGGGCACTATTCGAAGACGAGCAGGAGAGTTATCCCCAGTGTCCTGGTCAATATTTATCCCTCAACCAACATCACTTAAAAAAAAATGCACGATGTGGTTATTTGTCTCATTGCTGTTTATGGGAGCTTGCTGTGCGCAAGTTGGCTGCTGCGTTTTCTACATTACAACAATTATCTTGGGGAAGCTAGATCAGCGTTTCTCAAACTGGGGTCTGTAGAGACTTTCCAGGGGTCCGCGACCGGAGGTAATTTCAAGCTTGCTCTTTATAAAACCGACACTGATTCAGTTCTTGCGAATTATTCTCAACGGCTGGGCCCGGCTCCCCACAGGAGGCCCACAGCTCTCGCTCACTTTGCAACGAGCGTTCCCTGCCGGTCGAGCCGATTCCTCTCCCTGGCGCCGCGACCCAGTGCCGTCCTCCCGACACCTGATCAGAGCGCCTGCGGGGCCCTTCAAACACGTGCCTGAACGTGTTCACGCAAACACGCTCAATCCCACAGTGCGGCTGTTCCAGAACGTGCCAGTGGGACGGTGTGGCGGGGAGTCGTGCTTCCAGCAGCGTCCCAGCGTGTGCACGGGCGCTCGTACCCTCACTCACCTTGGCCAGCCTGCTGACGGCTTTAAACATTGCCCAGCACTCAGTGGCCATCTGTTGCTGCGGAGTACCCAGAATTGGTGTGAGAAGCAGGCACACCCATCGCACTGATATCCGATTATTAAAACACTTCTTACATGCAGCACTTTCATATTATGAATATTATATATAGTATTATAATTTAGATGGGGGGTCCGTGATTAGTAACCCATTTGAAAAAGGGTCCTTCAACCAAAACAGTTTGAGACCTACTGAGCTGGATAAGCAGGAGGGAGAAAGGAATCGAAGGGTTTGCTGATCGGGTTACATGAAGAGGGGTGGGAGGAGGCTCGTGTGGAGCAGAAACACCGACATGGACCAGATGGGCCGAATGGCCTGTTTCTGAGCTGTAGACTCCATGTAGCCTTCACTTCACTACTGAACCAGCTGTTGCCCCTGGTGAATTTAGGTATCAAAACAGCTGGAGAGGATATAAAATGTGTAAACATTAGTGGATGAGGGGCATGCAGTGAGTTAGATACTATCCTTTGACCTTTGGGACCTAGATTCAAATCTAAACCAAATCTTTGAGGTGGATGTTTCTTCCCTCTCCCGGTTGTAAAGGTCCTACAGGAAATGAGTTGGACAGCCTCGGTCCAGTTCCTCGTGGGCATGGGCTCGCAGAATAAAACTAATTGGCAATCTCACTCCGAAGTCATGGGATGGCTGGTGTGGGAAACAGAAAGTCAAGCTGGTCTTGTGAGGTGGGGGCTGAGGCACAGAGAGTCATAACGGCACAGAAGGAGGCCATTCGGCCCATTGAGTCCGTGCCGGCTCTCCGTAGAGCAATCCAGTCAGTCCCATTCCCCCGCTCTATCCCTGTAGCCCTGCAGATTTATTTCCCTCAAGTGCCTATCCAGTCTCCCCTTGAAAACACTGAGTGTCCCCGCTTCCACCACTTCCGTCGGCAGTGAATTCCAGGTCCTCACCACTTGCTACGTAAAAAAGTTTATCCTCACATCCCCCCTGTATCTCTTGCCCAAAACCTTAAATCTGTGTCCCCCAGTCCTTGTACCATCAACTAGTGGGAACAGCCTTTCCCCGTCTAGCCTATCCAAACCCGTCATAATCTTGTACACCTCTATCAAATCACCCCTCAACCTCCTTTGCTCTAATGAAAACAAATCCAGCTTCTCCAACCTCTCCTTGTAGCTAAGATCCCCCTCCCCAGAACCATTCTGGTAAATCTGCTCTGCACCCTCTCAAGGGCCTTCACATCCTTCCTAAAGTGTGGTAACCAGAACTGGACGCAATACTCCAGTTGTGGCCTAACCAGCGCTTTATAAAGGTTCAGCATAACTTCTCCACTTTTGTACTCAATACCTCTATTTATGAAGCCCAAGATAGCATATGCTTTGCTAATCACTCTCTCAATATGTCCTGCCACCTTCAGGGACCTATGCACATTAACTCCCAGGTCCCTCTATCCCAGCACACTCTTTAAAACTGTGCTATTAAGTGTATATTGCCTCTCCCTGTTCCTTCTGCCAAAATGCATCACCTCGCACTTCTCTGTATTGAATTCCATCTGCCACTTGTCTGCCCATTCTGCTAGCCTTTCTATGTCCTGTTGCAGTCGATTGGTATCATCCTCACTGTTTGCCACACCCCCAAGTTTGGTGTCATTGGCAAATTTAGAAATGCTACTCTGTATTCCAATATCCAGGTCATTTATATATATCAAAAAAAGCAGTGGCCCCAGCGCTGACCCTTGGGGAAAGAACGACGATATACTTCCAAGTCCGATTGGTGTGTGACTTGGAGGGGAACTTGGAGGTAGTGGTGTTCCCATGTGCCTTCTGTCCCTGTCCTTCTAAGTGGTAGAGGTCACGGGTTTGGGAGGTGCTGTCGAAGAAGCCTTGGTGAGTTGCTACAGTGCATCTTGTAGATGGTACACACTGCAGACACGGTGCACCAGTGGTGGAGGGAGTGAATGTTTAAAGTGGTAGATGGGGTGTCAATCAAGCGGGCTGCTTTGTCTTGGATGGTGTCGAGCTCCTTGAGTGTTGTTGGAGCTGCACTCATCCAGGCAAGTGGAGAATATTTCATCACACTCCTGACTTGTAGATGGTGGAAAGGCTTTGCAGAGTCAGGAGGTGAGACACTCACTGCAGAATACCTAGCCTCTGACCTGCTCTTGTTGCCACAGTATTTATGTGGCTGGTCCAGTTAAGTTTCTGGTCAATGGTGACCCCCAGGATGTTGAAGATGGGGAATTCGGAGATGGTAATGCCGTTGAATGTCTTGTTGCATGCGGGCATGGACTGTTTCATTATCTGAGGAGTTGTGAATGGCACTGAACACTGTGCAGTCATCAGCGAACATCCCCATTTCTGACCTTATGTTGGAGGGAAGGTCATTGATGAACCAGCTGAAGATGGTTGGGCCTAGGACACTGCCTGGAGGACCTCCTGCAGCGATGTCCTAAGGCTGAGATGATTGACCTTCAATCACCACAACCATCTACCTTTGTGCCAGGTATGACTCCAGGCAGTGAAGAGTTATCCCTCGATTCCCATTGACTTCAATTTTACTCGGGCTCCTTGATGCCACACTTGGTCAAATGTTGCCTTGATGTGAAGGGCAGTCATTCTCACCTCACCTCTGGAATTCAGCTCCTTTGTCCATGTTTGGACCAAGGCTGTAATGAGGTCTGGAGCCGAGTGTCCTGGCGGAACCCAAACTGAGCATCGGTGAGCAGGTTACATCCGTCTTTCAAATGAGACGTTAAACCAAGGCCTCAGCTGCTCTC
This sequence comes from Somniosus microcephalus, assembly GCF_052327205.1. Taxonomy (NCBI): domain Eukaryota; kingdom Metazoa; phylum Chordata; class Chondrichthyes; order Squaliformes; family Somniosidae; genus Somniosus; species Somniosus microcephalus. The sequence goes on from NC_141007.1 coordinate 11,974,270, forward strand.
TCAGGTTGATGTAAAAGATCCCGTGGCATTATTTCGAATAAGAGTAGGTGAGTTATCCCTGGTGTCCTGGTCAATATTTATCCCACAATCAACATCACTAAAACATTGTCGGGTAGCTGCCACTGTTGGTTATTATGACATTGCTGTTTGTGGGAGCTTGCTGTGCGCAAATTGGCTGCCACATTTCCTGTATTACAACACTTCAACAAGTACTTCATTGGCTGTAAAGCGCTTTGGGATGTCCGGTGGTCAAGAAAGGCGCTATAGAAATGCAAGTCTTTCTTTTTTTATTGGTGAGTGCTGCTTGATAGCACTGCCGACGCCACCTTCCATCACTTTGCTGATGATTGAGAGTAGACCGAGGGGACGGTAATTGGCTGGATTGGGTTTGTCCTGCTTTTTGCGGACAGGTCATACCTGGGCAGTTTTCTATTGTCGGATAGATGCCAGTGTTGTAGCTGTACTGGAACAGCTTCACTAGAGGCGCAGCTAGTTCTGGAGCACAAGCCTTCAGCACGACAGCCGAGGTGTTGTCGGGGCCCATCGACATTGTTGTATCCAGTGTGCTCAACCGTTTCTTGATATCACGTGGAGTGAATCGAATTGGCTGAAGACTGGCTTCTGCGATGGTGGGGAGCTCAGGAGGAGGCCGATATGGATCATCCACTCGGCACTTCTGTCTGAAGACGGTTGCAAACGCTTCAGCCTTGTCTTTTGCACTCACGTGCTAGGCTCCGCCATCATTGAGGATGGGGATATTCATGGAGCCTCCTCCTCCTCTTAGCTATTTAATTGTCCACCGCCGTTCACGACTGGATGTGGCAGGACTGCAGAGCTTTGATCTGATCCGTTGGTTGTGGGATCGCTTAGCTCTGTCTATAGCATGCTGCTTCCACTGTTTAGCATGCATGTAGTCCTGTGTTGCAGCTTCCAGGTTGGCACCTCATTTTTAGGTATGCCTGGTGCTGCTTCTGGCATGCTCTTCTACACTCCTCACTTTAAGACGCTCCTTAAAACCTACCTCTTTGACCAAGCTTTTGGTCACCTGCCCTAATTTATCTTTATGCGGATCGGTGTCAAATTTTTTGTCTTAAAATACTCCTGTGCAGTGCCTTGGGACATTTTACTACGTTAAAGGCGCTATATAAATACAAGTTCTTTCTTGAATTTTGTCAGGTAAAAGGGGTTTCAAGGGATTACGGAGCTATGGCGGGTAAATGGAATTGAGGTGCAGGCCAGCCATGATCGAATTGAAGCTGAAGCGGCTGAATTCTGATAGAAGCTCCTGTTCCTGTGTTTATCCCGTGTGCAATCAGTGAGGTTTCAGCTCGTAGGAAGCGCGAGCTTGTCAAATCACCACCCTTTGGGAGAGAGTGCTAGAGAAGCTTTGGCGCCGGTATTGTGGCTGGGTCTGTTGGATTGGCACTGCACGCTGAGGTGCAGCAGCAACTCCCGAGTTCCACGGACACGCTGGGTTAAACGCTCGCTTTACGTTTTCTAAAACAATAAACCCTGTGCTGCTGGAGAAAGCTGGCAGCCAATGTGGAGAAAGACATGACTGGGAAAGAAAAGGGAATCGAGACCAGTGTGATTGAGAGTGTTATTTATATTATAAGTGCAGAAGAAGCATTTCATTACATGTACAAAAACCCATACAAGTGTCTACAGGGAGGGATACACTGGACAAGCCAAGCATATGCAGAGCGATCTAAGGCCAGCTCCACCCCAGACATGGCAGTTCCTCCACTTTCATTCATCCCCTCCTCTCCTGACAGTGCTGACTCTTGCTGGGGTACAGTTCCACTGGTGGCTGGTACTCACAGCTACCTTCGCCCAAATGCCCGTTCTTCGGCCTGATCCCGACCCCACCTGCTATCCACACAGGATAGCAATCAGGAGCAGGAACACCGACTGATTCTCACCCCCAATACGGACAACACTCGTCCCCAATGTCACCAGGGCTGCCCCACCCGAGATTAGACCGGGAATTAAACCCGGATCTGTCAGGCTCCATGTAACACAACCTTAACCCAATGAGTCTCTGGAGGGACTGGATATACAGATCTGCACCAGATGGATTGTAGGACAGTTGAACCCAAATCAGTGGTATTGGGACAGTGTGCAGGACTGTAAGTTTCAAAAAGATAACCCAGAGAAATTAGAATATAAATACACGTTTAGTATCGAAAATATAAGCCTTTTAAGGGCTGCAGTAGCATTTTGGTCGCACAGTATAAAAATCGCCAGGTAGTTGGGAGGCAGTGCAGTGGATTTGGTATGTTTCTATCCCATATGGAGGATACAAGAAGCATGATTCGCTGCTCAGCACCTGAGGGGGCCAATTGAGATACAAAACTGGGAGAGACATCCCACTTCGAGGTCGGGAAGCTCAGTCTCCACAGATGCTGCACATTCCGTGTAAATGCCAACATTCTGTACATTCCTTAAACCCAAGCATTCGCTGGCCCTCTGTCAATCCCAGTGGACAGGACAGCTGTCTCACCGCTGATGGGGAGTTACCAAAGTTTGCTCCCGAGTGCGACAGACCCAGAGTTCATCAGTGACGGTGGTTCCATGAATTATGAGGGCCTTTTACCGCGAGTGGGAATTCAGCACCGGAAGCGGGATGAGGCAACAGTGCCTGAACAAGACCTTATGTCATTCAAATGAAAACGGCAGGGAAACACTGGGGGGGGGGGTGGGTCACAGAGAGTGATACTTACATTCAGAACAAGTGTTACTCTCACTCCCAGAGAACACAGGGAGTTACTCTCACTCCCAGAGAACACAGAATTACTCACACCCAGAGAACACAGGGAGTTACTCTCACTCCCAGAGAACACAGAATTACTCACTCCCAGAGAACACAGGGAGTTACTCTCACTCCCAGAGAACACAGAATTACTCACACCCAGAGAACACAGGGAGTTACTCTCACTCCCAGAGAACACAGAATTACTCACTCCCAGAGAACACGGAATTACTCACTCCCAGAGAACATGGAATTACTCACTCCCAGAGAACATGGAATTACTCACTCCCAGAGAACACGGAATTACTCACTCCCAGAGAACACGGAATTACTCACACCCAGGGAACACAGGGAGTTACTCTCACACCCAGGGAACACAGGGAGTTACTCTCACACCCAGAGAACACAGGGAGTTACTCTCACACCCAGGGAACACAGGGAGTTACTCTCACACCCAGAGAACACAGGGAGTTACTCTCACACCCAGAGAACACAGGGAGTTACTCTCACACCCAGGGAACACAGGGAGTTACTCTCACACCCAGAGAACACAGGGAGTTACTCTCACACCCAGAGAACACAGGGAGTTACTCTCACACCCAGGGAACACAGGGAGTTACTCTCACACCCAGAGAACACAGGGAGTTACTCTCACACCCAGAGAACACAGGGAGTTACTCTCACACCCAGAGAACACAGGGAGTTACTCTCACACCCAGGGAACACAGGGAGTTACTCTCACACCCAGAGAACACAGGGAGTTACTCTCACACCCAGGGAACACAGGGAGTTACTCTCACACCCAGGGAACACAGGGAGTTACTCTCACACCCAGGGAACACAGGGAGTTACTCTCACACCCAGAGAACACAGGGAGTTACTCTCACACCCAGAGAACACAGGGAGTTACTCTCACACCCAGGGAACACAGGGAGTTACTCTCACACCCAGAGAACACAGGGAGTTACTCTCACACCCAGGGAACACAGGGAGTTACTCTCACACCCAGGGAACACAGGGAGTTACTCTCACACCCAGAGAACACAGGGAGTTACTCTCACACCCAGAGAACACAGGAAGTTACTCTAAAACACTTAGATCCCAGACTGTTGCTCTCACACCCACAGAGTAGAATTACTCGTCACAACTTGAATCAAATACTTGTTGAAAGTTTTCTGAACATTCTACAAAGATTAGTAGCCAATACCTGGATGGAAAAATAAGTACAATGGATGTTTGGTATTGAATACTTGTGACACCCAAAGTGTGAAACAGGTGGCGCAATGGCCAAGGGAGGTTTCTGTTGGTGATGACAAGCCCCTTGCATTGAGCAGCTGTAGGGAGAGCGCAGAAAAAACACAAGAATCTCCTGTGTCCTTGTCTGCTTCCTGGGGAGGCCTGGATTGAGGGCAAGTCAATTGGATTTTGAGAGGGAGGATGAGTTTTGAGGCAGTGTAAAATCTCAGGATAAGGTGAATGCAGAGTCTCCCATTCATCGTCAGTAGACCAGAAAATATTACAGCGATATCGTGGAGATGTCAAGTGATGTCAACCCAATGCACAGACAGGAGCAAGCATCCATCGTAACTGTCCATCTTAAAAGGTGCCCTTTATCTAAGGTGCTGACAAGCTGAGAGGCAGGCAGAGATGGGGGCCACTTCAGAGCTCCCTCATTGATGTGGTTCAGTATAAAGAGTCTGCAGTAGTCAGTACAGAGAGTGGGACTTTGTGGGTGCCAGTCCATAGATCAGGCCTCATACAACTTCCTCTCCGTCTGTTTGTTGATTGTTTCACCCGTCATCATTGTCCGAGTGATCTGTTGGGTGACGGTGGTCCCGCTTTCCATTCTTTGTGTCATGACAGTCATTCCATCTGGAACCAAACCCAGCAAATTAGTGTTTCAGAGCAGAGCAGGAGGCCCAGACATTCGGTTTCAGTACAGCAACCAGGTCAGGAGAAGAGTTCCCACTCCCGGCCGGGTACCACTCCAGGCCAAGTACCACACCGGGCCGAGTACCACTCCGGGCCGAATACCACACCGGGCCGAGAACCTCTCCGGGCCGAGAACCACTCCGGGCCGGGTACCACTCCGGGCCGAGTACCACTCCGGGCCGGGAACCACTGCAGGCCGGCTACCACTCCAGGCCGGGTACCACTCCAGGCCGGGTACCACTCCAGGCCGGGTACCACTCCAGGCCGGGTACCACTCCAGGCCGAGAACCACTCCAGGTCGAGAACCACTCCAGGCCGAGAACCACTCCAGGCCGAGAACCACTCCAGGCCGAGAACCACTCCAGGCCGAGTACCACTCCAGGCCGGGAACCACTCCAGGCCGAGAACCACTCCAGGCCGGGTACCACTCCAGGCCGGGTACCACTCCAGGCCGAGAACCACTCCAGGCCGGGTACCACTCCAGGCCGGGTACCACTCCAGGCCGGGTACCACTCCAGGCCGGGTACCACTCCAGGCCGGGTACCACTCCAGGCCGGGTACCACTCCAGGCCGGGTACCACTCCAGGCCGAGAACCACTCCAGGCCGAGAACCACTCCAGGCCGAGAACCACTCCAGGCCGAGAACCACTCCAGGCCGAGAACCACTCCAGCCCGAGAACCACTCCAGGCCGGGTACTACACCAGGCCGAGTACTACTCCAGGCCGGGTACCACACCAGGCCGGCTACCACTCCAGGCCGGCTACCACTCCAGGCCGAGAACCACTCCAGGCCGAGAACCACTCCAGGCCGAGAACCACTCCAGGCCGAGAACCACTCCAGGCCGGGTACTACACCAGGCCGGGTACTACACCAGGCCGGGTACTACACCACGCTGGGTACCACACTAGGCCAAGTACACCTTTATTGACTAGGCCAGCAGAGGGTTTGATTTTGATAATGTGGGGTGACTGCACCGAGTGCGGTTAGGACGTACCTGAGAAGAATGGGTCGATGGTGGACTGCATCAGGCTGGTCTGTGTGCTCATATTTCCAGGTACTGTGTAACCCTCATTACTCATTAGCATCATCTTATTGTATTCAGAAAGGCTCGCTAGGAAACAAAGATCAGAACATGGCTATTACAACACGGAACAAGTAAAGGCCACTGGGACCCATCCTTCCATAGCCCCTGCACAATCAACTGTTCAATGTCGAGGAAAAATTGGACAAACTTTCTCACCATATCCTTCAGTTCTTTCCCACCAGGTCTCTCAATCGCTGCACTCTCCAGAAACACTGCCAATTATCTCTTGGCCATTCGTAAACTGTCTATTTCATTGTTCTCGCCTGGTAGCTTATTCCACAACTTTTTTAAAAATTCGTTCCTGGGATGTGGGCAAGGCCAGAATTTATTGCCCATCCCTAATTGCCCCCAAGAAGGTGGTGGTGAGCCGCCATTTCAGAGGGCAGTTAAGAGTCAACCACATTGCTGTGGGTCTGGAGTCACATATCGGCCAGACCAGGTAAGGACGGCAGATTTCCTTCCCTAAAGGGCATTAGTGAACCAGATGGGATTTTACGACAATCCGGTAGTTTCATGGTCACCATTACTGATACTAGCTTTTTATTCCAGATTTATTTAATTAACGGAGTTTAAATTCCCCAGCTGCCGTGGTGGGATTTCAACTCACGTCTCATGGAGCATTAGTCAAGTCTCTGGGCTACTAGTCCAGTAACATAACCACCATGCTACCGTATCCTCAATTTAGGCATGCTTTGGGTGAAAAATGTTCTTCATAATCCCCCTTTTACTTCCAATTTCCTAATTTGTAATCTTTATCTTTACAGGTTCAATATTGTCAAGAACTGGAACATTGCACAACCCCTCCCCCACCACAACCGTACGTACAAAGGTAGCAAGGCAGGCAGGAAGGTAGGAAGGAAGGTATGCAAGGGTAGGCCGGTAGATAGATTGATCACTAATCAAATTGATTGGCTGCCCAAGGGCTCAGCTGTTTAAGGCAGTGACTAACTGACCCAAACAGACCAGGAGTATTCAGGGTGTATGTGATGTGTTTGTTGTACCCGGCTGATTCCTCACTCACTGTGCTGGCGCCTACCTCCATCCTGTGACTCAATGGTGATGATGCCTTCGCGCTCTGGACCGTAACCTTGCGTCGTCTTTGCTTGAACCTTGAACTTATACGGAACATTTTCACTGAGGTGAGGCACCATCAGTGTCATCTCTGCATCGTCACCCTCCACTTGATAAGTCTTGACCTCATCTGTTGGAGGAATAGAGATAGTGTGTGGGTGAAATCGGTGACTGCAGTCTGACATCTAACGATACTGATACCCTCTGAGCTACTCCAACCCAGCATAGACGCACAGAGAAATACCCACAGCAACACACTGGGGGGGGGGGGCACGGAGAGAAATACCACAGGAACACACTGGGGGGCAGAGAGAGATACCAACAGGAACACACTGGGGGGCACAGAGAGAGAGATACCCACAGGAACACACTGTGGAGCAGAGAGATACCCACAGGAACACACTGGGGGCAGAGAGAGAGATACCCACAGGAACACACTGAGGGCACAGAGAGAGATACCCACAGGAACACACTGGGGGGGCACAGAGAGAGATACCCACAGGAACACACTGGGGGGGCACAGAGAGAGATACCTACAGGAACACACTGGGGGGCAGAGAGAGAGATACCCACAGGAACACACTGTGGAGCAGAGAGAGAGATACCCACAGGAACACACTGGGGGGGCACAGAGAGAGATACCCACAGGAACACACTGGGGGGGCACAGAGAGAGATACCCACAGGAACACACTGTGGAGCAGAGAGAGAGATACCCACAGGAACACACTGGGGGCAGAGAGAGAGATACCCACAGGAACACACTGAGGGCACAGAGAGAGATACCCACAGGAACACACTGGGGGGGGGGGCACGGAGAGAAATACCCACAGGAACACACTGGGGGCAGAGAGAGAGATACCCACAGGAACACACTGGGGGGGGGGGCACGGAGAGAAATACCCACAGGAACACACTGGGGGCAGAGAGAGAGATACCCACAGGAACACACTGGGGGGCAGAGAGAGAGATACTCACAGGAACACACTGGGGGGGGGCACAGAGAGAGATACCCACAGGAACACACTGGGGGGGGCACAGAGAGAGATACCCACAGGAACACACTGTGGGCACAGAGAGAGATACCTACAGGAACACACTGAGGGCAGAGAGAGAGATACCTACAGGAACACACTGTGGGCACAGAGAGAGATACCCACAGGAACACACTGGGGGGGGGGGCACAGAGAGAGATACCCACAGGAACACACTGTGGGCACAGAGAGAGATACCTACAGGAACACACTGTGGGCACAGAGAGAGATACCCACAGGAACACACTGGGGGGGGGGGGCACAGAGAGAGATACCCACAGGAACACACTGGGGGCACAGAGAGAGATACCCACAGGAACACACTGGGGGCAGAGAGAGAGATACCCACAGGAACACACTGGGGGCAGAGAGAGAGATACCCACAGGAACACACTGGGGGCACAGAGAGAGATACTCACAGGAACACACTGGGGGCAGAGAGAGAGATACCCACAGGAACACACTGAGGGCACAGAGAGAGATACCCACAGGAACACACTGGGGGCAGAGAGAGAGATACCCACAGGAACACACTGGGGGGCAGAGAGAGAGATACCCACAGGAACACACTGGGGGGCAGAGAGAGAGATACCCACAGGAACACACTGGGGGCACAGAGAGAGATACCCACAGGAACACACTGTGGAGCAGAGAGATACCCACAGGAACACACTGGGGGCAGAGAGAGAGATACCCACAGGAACACACTGTGGAGCAGAGAGAGAGATACCCACAGGAACACACTGGGGGCAGAGAGAGAGATACCCACAGGAACACACTGGGGGGCACAGAGAGAGATACCCACAGGAACACACTGGGGGCAGAGAGAGAGATACCCACAGGAACACACTGGGGGCAGAGAGAGAGATACCCACAGGAACACACTGGGGGCAGAGAGAGAGATACCCACAGGAACACACTGGGGGCAGAGAGAGAGATACCCACAGGAACACACTGGGGGGCACAGAGAGAGATACCCACAGGAACACACTGGGGGGGGGGCACAGAGAGAGATACGCACAGGAACACACTGGGGGGGGGGCACAGAGAGAGATACCTACAGGAACACACTGGGGGGGGCACAGAGAGAGATACCCACAGGAACACACTGGGGGGGGGCACAGAGAGATACTCACAGCAACACACTGGGGGGCAGAGAGAGAGATACCCACAGGAACACACTGTGGAGCAGAGAGAGAGATACCCACAGGAACACACTGGGGGGGGGCACAGAGAGAGATACCTACAGGAACACACTGGGGGGGGCACAGAGAGAGATACCCACAGGAACACACTGGGGGGGGGCACAGAGAGATACTCACAGCAACACACTGGGGGGCAGAGAGAGAGATACCCACAGGAACACACTGTGGAGCAGAGAGAGAGATACCCACAGGAACACACTGGAGGCAGAGAGAGAGATACCCACAGGAACACACTGTGGGCACAGAGAGAGATACCCACAGGAACACACTGGGGGCACAGAGAGAGATACCCACAGGAACACACTGAGGGCACAGAGAGAGATACCCACAGGAACACACTGTGGAGCAGAGAGAGAGATACCCACAGGAACACACTGTGGGCACAGAGAGAGATACCCACAGGAACACACTGGAGGCAGAGAGAGAGATACCCACAGGAACACACTGTGGGCACAGAGAGAGATACCCACAGGAACACACTGGAGGGGGGGCACAGAGAGAGATACCCACAGGAACACACTGGGGGCAGAGAGAGAGATACCCACAGGAACACACTGGGGGCAGAGAGAGAGATACCCACAGGAACACACTGGGGGCAGAGAGAGAGATACCCACAGGAACACACTGGGGGCACAGAGAGAGATACCCACAGGAACACACTGGGGGGCAGAGAGAGAGATACCCACAGGAACACACTGTGGGGCACAGAGAGAGATACCCACAGGAACACACTGGGGGGCAGAGAGAGAGATACCCATAGGAACACACTGGGGGCAGAGAGAGAGATACCCACAGGAACACACTGGGGGGCACAGAGAGAGATACCCACAGGAGCACACTGGGGGGCAGAGAGAGAAATACCCACAGGAACACACTGGGGGCACAGAGAGAAATACCCACAGGAACACACTGGGGGGGGGGCACAGACAGAGATACTCACAGGAACACACTGGGGGGCACAGAGAGAGATACCCACAGGAACACACTGGAGTCACAGAGAGAGATACTCACAGGAACACACTGGGGGGCACAGAGAGAGATACCCACAGGAACACACTGTGGAGCAGAGAGAGAGATACCCACAGGAACACACTGTGGGGCAGAGAGAGAGATACCCACAGGAACACACTGTGGGGCAGAGAGAGAGATACCCACAGGAACACACTGTGGGGCAGAGAGAGATACCCACAGGAACACACTGAGGGCAGAGAGAGAGATACCCACAGGAACACACTGGGGGCAGAGAGAGAGATACCCATAGGAACACAGTGGGGGCAGAGAGAGAGATACCCACAGGAACACACTGGGGGCACAGAGAGAGATACCCACAGCAACACACTGGGGGGCACAGAGAGAGATACCCACAGGAACACACTGGGGGGGGGGGCACAGTGAGAGATACCCACAGCAACACACTGGGGGGGGGCACAGTGAGAGATACCCACAGCAACACACTGGAGGCACAGAGAGAAACACCTACCGGAGGACTAGAGAGATTATGTGATTCACGTACACAAGTCACTAAAAGCTAGTGGACAGGTACCAGAAAGGTTATTGGAATGTTGGCCTTTATCTCAAGGTGGCTGGACTACAAGGGGTGAAAGTGATGCTTCAGCTGTACAGAGCTTTGGTCAGACCCCATCTGGACACTATGTTTAGTTCTGGGCCCCGCCCCTCAGGAAGGATAGATTGTCCTTGGAGTGGGAGCAGCACAGATTCACCAGAATGATACTGGAGCTAAAAGGGTTAAATTATGAAGACAGGTTGCAAATTGAGTTTAGAAGGTTGAGGAGTGATCTAATCGAGATGTTTAAAATGATAAAGGGTTTCAATGGGGTAGATACAAAGAAACTGTTTCCTCTGGAAACTGTTTCCCTGGAACAAGGGAGTTTAATTTTAAAATTAGAGTCAGGCCATTGTAATTTGCAACCTGTAATTCCCGCCCCCCCCCCCCCCCCCAAAAGGTTGTGGATGCTGGACGTTAACTGAGATTTCAAGACTGCGACCGATAGATTATTATTTGGTCTGGGCATCAAGGGATATGGATCAAAGGCATTTGATGGAGTTAAGATAGAGATTAGCCGTGATGTGATAGAAGGATGGAGCAGGCTCGAGGAGATGGATGGCCTCCTCCGGTTCCTCGGTAGAACTTTCACCCCATTAGTCAAATCTGGACCAGAATCCAGGGTCAAACGGCACTGCTGAAACAAACTGCGGTTGAAAATCCACAGGAGAGACATCCTGGCATAAGTACCGAGATGTGACTGTCCAGGACCTAAGCTATGACCCCAAAGGTCGCAGGGTCAGGGGGAGGTCACTTGATTTTAGTGCCACAGAACGGTGCCCGTGCCACTGGGGGCTGGGGGGGGGGGGCTTCTATGATGCTCACCTTACCCCACAGGCTGTAAATAGTGACCCCTCTGGAAGGAGGTTTGAGATACTCCCAGCAGCCCCCTTTATAAAGTGGCTGTGCTTAAATATATTTCCTTCGGGTCCCCACGGGTGAGTACGCGCTGGGTCCTCACCCGTAGGCCCAACGAAAGTGCCGGTTTTGTGCATGCACTGCGCATGCGCGGGAAACCGGAACTTCCGTTCCCTTAAAGGAAGGGGTTCACAGGTCGAACGCGTGCGCCGGAGAGGCAGCGCGTACGCATGGAACTTACGTTTTTTTTGCAGGTTTCTCCGGGAGGGTAAGTCTCCAGGAGCTATGCTTGTAAAAAGCAGTCGCAAGGTCTGCTTTTATCAAGGTAAGTGGTGAATTAAGTTAAATTAAAACATTTTTTCCACAGGTTTATTATTTTTTAATACTTTAAAGAAAGGTAAGTTTATTTTTAGCCCCGTTAGAAACTGTAATTAATTTTTTCAAAAATTTAAATTATTGTTTAAAATAGTTATTTTATGTAATTAATAGTTATTTTTAAAATGTGATTTTTAAAAAATTTATTTGAAGTTTTAGTGATGTTTTGGGGCTGAATTGTATTCATAGATTTGACAGCTCTTCCTGTCAAATCTATGAATACAGATTCCCTGCTACCATTGGCTCTCCATGGCCCACGTGATCCCAGGGGACGCATCGAACTAACTGCGCCCCTGGGATACGCAAGCACTGTGCGCCGGCAGTTGGAGCAGGCTCACAGCACAACGGCCGGCACGCTAGGTAAGTGCAGGTCGGGGGCTTGCACCCGCAGGAAGCCCCCGACCCGAATTTCTGGGCCAAAACACCTCAACCCCTTCCCTTTTGGGGGTCCTTGCCACAATCCCAGCCTGGACCCCGCTTCCGTCAGTTGGCGGTATGGTACGGTCTGCTCGCGCCAGGCATTCCCCCGCCAACATTACACCGGGGAGGCGATATCACAGGGACCCCTGACGTAGGGAGGCCCTGATTCCCGTCCCTCGCCCCTTACCCCATTGGCCTTGTTTGAGGTGGGCAGAGGCTCCACACCTCAACAGGCCACCATGGGAGCGCCCACATTAGGCCGGGCGTGTCTGGGTCCTGGCCTAATTTCCAGCCCTTCCTGCATGAATAGGCCGCACGTCCCAGCCAATCACTGCCCTTACTTCGTGGTGGCGCGGTGAAGTGCGGGCGGCCTGGGAATGAGGTACAATCATTGAGTGAGGAAGCGATGGCTGTGGCATTAAGGACAACTAAACAGTAAAACCATCGACAACCTTCTCCACAGGCACTGGCATGAATTCAGCCTTTTGGCGAACCAGCCTTGTTTGATATAGTGTGTGTCCACATTGGCTGAGGGACACAGCAGACCAAACCTGGAATCCTGCTGTGCTCTGTACGCCAGCACCATGTCTTATACCCATCTTGACGGACCTTCACGTCCAAGCCAAACCCTCTGCTTCTCTAATAACAACAGAAAACACTGGAAAAACTCAGCAGGCCAGGCAGCATCCGTGGAGAGAGAAACAAAGTTAACGTTTCAGGACGAAGACCTTTCGTCAGAACTGGAAAAAAGCAGGAAATGGAACAGATTTTAAAGCAAGTTTAGGGGCTGGGAAATGGGGGAGGGGATGAAAGAACAAAAGGGAAGGTCTGTGATAGGATGGAAGGCAGGAGAAGAAAAGAGGCATTAAGAGATATTCAAGGCAAGAGGAGGTGGTAATGGGACAGGTTAAGAAACAGAGGATGGCTCTCGATGGGGTGTGAATTGCGCTGGCAGAGTGAAGGACAGCTGCCATGTGGGAGGGACGAAAAAAGGCACAAACAAAAAGTGTGGATAAAAAATATATATGTGATAGGGGCCGAGGTTATGATCTGAAATTGTTGAACTCTATGTTGAGTCCAGAGGGCTGTAAAGTGCCTAATCGAAAGATGAGATGCTGTTCCTCGAGCTTACGCAGGTACAGGAGGCGCTACAGAAAGGAACATCCCAAAGCACCTCGCATACAATGAAGCGCAGTCATGTGGGTAAATGCAGCAGTCAGTTTTGTGCTCAGTCCCACAGACAACAATGACAAATTAACTTGTGTTGTTGGGTGATGAAAAAATGTTGACCAGGATACCTCTTCTTCAAATAGTATCATGGGATCTTTTACATCCACAGGACGCAGACGCGGCCTCAGTTTAACAACTCCTCCGAAAGACAGCACCTCTGAGAGTGCAGCACTCTCTCAGTATCAGCCTAGATCTTTGAGCTCAAACCCCTGGAGTGGGACTCGAACCCACAACCTTCTGACTCAGAGGCGAGAGTGCTACCAACTGAGCCAAGCTAGTAACTTCCTGCGGAGAGAAACGGGTGATTGTCAGAGATTGTGTTGGTGCTTACCATGCCCGTCCAATGGTTCACAGGTCACCAGGTATCCCAGGATGTCTCCATTCGGTTTACGGGGTTTCTCCCAGCTCAGTTTGAGAAGCTCAGAGTTGATGGCTGTAAATACCAGGGGTCCTGGAGCACTGGGTGTGCTCAGTGTGAAAGGAGAGCCTGCAGGGCAATGAACAGGGGGAGTTAGCGTGTGACGGAATAAGCCATATTCCAAGAGATACAACATCATATGAATATATTTCTAATATTATTAATACATGCGAAACTGGCCAATCTAAAAAACCTCAGAGACACAAGCTGCAAACAGAAATACAGGCTTCTGAGATAAAGATCAGTTGTTAACAAAGTTGTAAACACCACAAGCTTTTGAAATGGGAATTGGTTTAATATGCTAAAACAATGGCCCTATTGAAATAGCAGTTTGGCGCTTCCAGGAGGTCTGGAGTTTGGGAGAAACACAATGGAATGACCCAAGTAAAGTGTTAAAAACTAACACGTGAAACAGAAACACAGAATATTAAAAAACCATGTGCCTTTGTAAAAGCAACATCAAATAAGACAGGAAACACGATTAAATATGCAACCAACTGAGATAGCTAGAAAACACGCAACCACCCTAGTTGAAGTGTCTTTAATTTACAGGTAGTAAATATGATACCTGCGGAACACTTTGAAGATATGACTTCAATAGATGCACCAAGCAATTACATTGTTTTTGTATTGAACTTGGAACATCACGGAGTCACAACGTCTGTGGTTATAACCAGTTAAGCCAATATTAAGAATTGAATGAAAGCTCTTCGATAAGAATGGCATCAAATAAAGACTACTGACATAGTGTTTTATGATAAGTTTTTGAAACACCTAAACACAGAGACATAATTATGCATGCAGCAGCTAAATTGACAGTAAGAATAGAAAGAAGTCAACAGAGAGAACGAATAAGATAATTAGCTTACATCAGCAGAAAACTTCAAAGAATAAACCACTAAAAAAGAGTATAAAAGATAGGATTTTCAAATGGGAAAACAGAAGTCGCTGGAAACGGGCAAGCGATTCTCAGCTTCAGAACCACTCTGTAAGCCTACAACTTTGAGTCTCGGGTAATCAAGGTATTTGATTTTGGTGGATATTCTGGATTAAGAATAAGTAGAAGTGTGGAAATGTAACAAAGTTAAGATTTGAGAATAAGGATCTCTGATAAGAAATGTAAGCTATTTGTATTTTGAATTGTTAATGTTGCGACTGACTCAACAGCTGTTAAATGAATGTCGGCTCTTAAATAAATATATATTTTTAGAATTGTCTCAGAGTATTTCTGTATCAATCTCGCGAACCCAATTTCTGTACACTCTTTTGTAAGGAGTTGCAGAATTCTGGGGGGTATTCTGGACCCTCATAATATCTGGAAGGTTACAGTCTAGTTAAACTTATTAAAAGTGCTATCCGGAGGACAGTAACATCTTCAGTCGTTCCTTTCCTTTAGGGAGAGGTAGCCTGAACCTTTAGACCCATTTAAGCATCTTATAGAATTCGGCTATCTCTAACTTTAGTTGAAGGTGAACGTCTGGGGAATACGCCTGATCTGGGGTAGCCTGAAAAGGGCTGGGACTTGTAATTATCCCTTCAAGCGTGTATTCAATTCTGCGCAACAGGGCAGAGCTGCACTCACTATCCAGTAATGCAACGCATTACCAACAGTTGCTGCATCAAAGTCAAGACTCATCGCACCAAGTCCCCGATAGCACAGCTGATGAATGTAGAATGGAGCTGAGCCACACAAGACTACATGGTCCCAGGTTCTAACCCCTAGTCCGTGCCAAGTTAACTTATTGCAGCTAGGGTGGAAGTTGGGGCCAGTCCAATTGTCTTCAACACTCCTGGGCTAGAATTTGGGCCAGAGTTCTCAATCCTGATCAGCATCTAGTGACCCTTGCTGCTTGGAGCACGTGTGTGGACAATGGCTGATGACAGGATCAGACTCCGTTGTGATGCCACCACTGGTAAAACAGTCTGCCTTCTAGGCTCAAAGGTGAAGGATGGTCATTTGGACAGCAGTGACTGTGCAACTGGATCTCAGCAAGGTGCAGGTGCCTTCAGGAGAGAATGAGCAGAAGGAAACAAAAGAGATTCTTACATTGTCTCCTGTCCTAACCTCAAAACTGTGGGCAGGAATAAGAATTTCCATTTATATAATGCCCTCCCGAAGCTCTTCACATCCAACTAATTACTTCTGAAGTGTAATCACTATTGTAGTGTAGGGAAATTCAGCATGGGATCTTTTACAGCCACAGGCAGAGGGGGCCCGCTTAATGTCTCATCTGAAAGACAGCACCTCCGATAGTGCAGCACTCCCTCAGTACTGCATTGCGAGTGTCAGCTTAGATTATGATAAGTCTTGGAATGGGGCTTGAACCCACGACCTTCTGACTCAGAGGTGAGAGTGCTACCCACTGAGCCACAGCTGGACTTCTCACCTTCTTCAGTCTTCCCTCCCTCCCACTGGCCTATAAAACCCAAGGTTGGTGTCATCCAATCACTACTTTCTGATTTACTTAATCTTTTCTCCTACTCTTTTTAAACTTTACGGGTGTCTTGCACAATGCTTCTTGGCCCTTCACCCTTGTTTCTTGATTAAAACTAAAATGGTAAAGCTGTGTAAACCTGCCAGTCGACAATGCTTATCCAACTCTTGTACATAAGGAGCTAACACTATGGAGCCAAGCTTGTGGGTATGGTAGTGTAACGGTTATGATGTTCCATTTGCGATCCAGATGTTGTGCAATCAATTCCATGGCAAGTTGTCAAATTGAATTAATTGACATATTGTAGTAATGACCATGAAAGCTCCTGGTTCACTAGTGTCCTTCGGGGAAGGGAACCTGCCACTGCTACGTGGTTGATTCTTTGAATAGGTTGGCAAGCCGCTCAGTTGTAAAGGCAACCACTACTTAAGGTCCACCACTATCTTCTCAGGACAATGAGGGGTAGCAATGAATGCCGGCCTTGCCCACATCCCAAGAACAAACAAATTCAAAAAAAGAGATATTGGGGAAACAGTCCCTTACTTGCGAGTCATTAACAATTTGGGGACTGCTAAATCCATTGATAAAAATCAGGGAGTAGGCTCATTCACCAATCTGAAGGAATAGTCCTACTACTCTGCAGTGTAGATAACACAAGGTGGGTCTCTTCACTCTACAACCTGATGGAAAAACTGAATGATTGAGCACTTTTACAGATAGAGCACGCGCACCATGCGAAATATCAAGGTCACTCGCATGGCTCTCAGACACAGCCAGGGTTTGGATCATCGGGACATTAAATGATGGACCTGAAAGAAAAGACACAAAGGACTTGCATTTATATAGCACCTTTCACCACCTCAGGACGCCCCAAAGTGCTTACAAGCCAATTACGTACTTTTAACGTGTAGTCATTGTTGTAATCACTGTTGTAGTCACTATGTGACTGTGACCATGGTAAACTATCCCTCTTCGTCCTTCTCAACCTGTCTGCAACCTTTGACACAGTCGATCACACCACCCTCCTCCAACACCTCTCCTCCAGCTGGGTAGGACTGCTCTTGCCTGGTTCCATTCTTATCTATATACTCGTAGTCACAAATCACCTGCAATGGCTTCCCTTCCCACTCCCGCACCGTTACTCCAAGGATCTATCCTTGGCCCCCTCCTATTTCTCATCTACATGCTGCCCCTCGGCGACATCATCCGAAGACATAACGTCAGTTTCCACATGTATGCTGATGACACCCAGCTCTACCTCACCACCACCTCTCTGGACCCCTCCACTGTCTCTGATTTGTCACGCTGCTTGTCCGACATCCGGTATTGGATGAGCAGAAATTTCCTCCAACTAAATATTGGTAGGACTGAAGCCATTGTCTTTGGTCCCCGCCACAATCTCCGTTCCCTGACCACCGACTCCATCCCTCTCCATAGCAACTGTCTGAGGCTGAATCAGACCTTTCGCAACCTTGGTGTTGTGTTTGACCCCGAGATGAGCTTCCGAACACATATCCGATCCATCACCAAGACCGCCTACTTCCACCTCCGTAACATCGCCTGACTCCAACCCTGCCTAAGCTCATCTGCTGCTGAAACCCTCATCCTTGCCTTTGTTACCTTCAGCCTTGACTATTCCAATGCTCTCTTGGCCGGCCTCCCATCTTCCACCCTACATAAACTTAAGCTCATCCAAAACTCTGCTGCCTGTATCTTAACTTGCACCAAGTCCCGTTCAACCATCACCCCCTGAGCTCGCTGAACTACATTGGCTCCCGGCAACGCCTCAACTTTAAAATTCTCATCCTGGTTTTCAAATCCCTCACCCCTTCCTATCTCTGTAACCTCCTCCAGCCCTACAACCCTCCCAGATCTCTGCGCTCCTCCAATTCTGGCATCTTGCACATCCCCGATTTTAATCGGTCCACCATTGGCGGCCGTGCCTTCAACCGTCTAGGCCCCAAGCTCTGGAATTCCCTCCCTAAACCTCTCTCTCTTCTTTTAAAATGCTCCTTAAAACTACCTCTTTGACCAAGCTTTTGGTCATCTGTCCTGGTATCTCCTTCAGTGGCTTGGTGTCAAATTTTGCTTGATAACGCTCTTGTGAAGCACCTTGGGATGTTTTGCTACGTTAAAGGCGCTATATAAATGCAAGTTGTTGTTGTAATGTAGGAAACGCGGCAGCCAATTCGCACACAGCAAGGTCCCACAAACAACAATGGGATATTGGTGTTGGTTGAGGGATAAATAAAGGTAAACATGCATTAGGAAAGTCAAACCAGTTTTAGAATTACTTTTCTCCAATCCCTGCTTATTTTGGTCTCTTGAATTGGCCCAACTTCCTGTCATACGACGCAACACACTAAGTTATTTTAGGAGTTCACACTCCAGCCAATGAGCACAAGGCTTTTCTCATGGAATGAAATTGAACTCGAAGAACAAATATAACTGTGTGTGGATCACAGAAAATCCTCCAGGATTCCAGATTATACTCCTTGCCCCCGTAACATTGCAGTGCTTCATTCCTCACTAACGGAAATAGAACGAGGACAGGTACCTCAAACTGGTTGGTCCGACAATTACCTGGGACGGGGCTGAGAGGGCTCAGTGGGTCCACCTTGGATTCAATGGTGATGACTCCTTCTCGCTCTGGACCCCACCCCTTTTCACTCAGAGCCTTGACCTTGAACATGTAGGAGTAGTTGGGTAGAAGATCGTTGATGATCAGGGAATTTTCATTGGGGTCCGAGATGTCAATTGTTTTCATCTCACCTGGAACATCACGAGAGACTTGAGTAAAGCTCAACATCATCACATTGTGGCTAGAACAGAGACACAGCTCAATAACAATCACCCATTTCCCTCTCACACGCGCTCTCAACATGTGCAGGATAGCTAATGGCCATTGCAGTTACAAGTCAGTTACCCCAAAACCCGTCCGCTTTGGATTGTCCAAAACCCTGCTTACATCGTGGATTTCAGCTTGCCTTGGAACGACATGGGTTCAACCCAGGATTGGGAGTTCCCACTGCCCTAAATGCACATATATATGCCTGCCTCTGCCTGTACACCGGTCTTTCTGTATATATGTATAAAGCAGCCCACTTGATTGGCACCCCATCCACCACCTTAAACATTCACTCCCTCCGCCACCGGCGCACCGTGGCTGCAGTGTGTACCATCTACAAGATGCACTGCAGCAACGCGCCAAGGCTTCTTCGGCAGCACCTCCCGAACCCGTGATCTCTTCCACCTAGAAGGACAAGGGCAGCAGGCGCATGGAAACACCACCACCTCCAAGTTTCCCTCCAAGTCACACACCATCCTGGCTTGGACGTATATCGCTGATCCTTCATCGTCGCTGGGTCAAAATCCTGGAACTCCCTCCCTAACAGCACTGTGGGAGCACCTTCACCACACGGACTGCAGCGGTTCAAGGCGGCGGCTCACCACCACCTTCTCCAGGGCAATTAGGGAGGGGCAATAAATGCTGGCCTTGTCAGTGACGCCCACATCCCATAAACGAATAAAAGAAAATTTAAAAACATAAGAAATAGGAGCAGGAGTCGGCCATTTGGCTCTTTGAGCCTGTTCCGCCATTCAATAAGATCATGGCTGATCTTCTACCTCAACTCCACCTTCCCGCACTATCCCCATATCCCTTGATTCCCTTATATACATATCTGCCTCTGCCTGTATACCGGTCTCTGTGTATATGTATATGTCTGTCTCTGCCTATATACCGGTCAATCTGTCTGTATGTGTCTCATTCTCTACAAACACATTGGATTATTTTTTATTTCTCATCTGTAACGTTAGCGAGTTGAGAAACAGCAAACTGGGAATCAGTGAGGCACGGTGCTCCCGGTCACGGCTGTGGTTCACGGAGTTCTGGGAGATGGTACTGACCTCCCAGAAGAGGCTGGCATGTGACTCGATAGCCCAGGACTTCCCGGTCACACTGAGGTTTCTGCCAACTGACTTTCAGCGAGGTTGCTCCGAGCGCGGAGAAGACGAGGCGAGTCGGAGTGTCTGGGGTCCCAGGATATCTGTTTTCTGCGGGGCAGAAGATAGAGAAATAAATGCATAAAATTGAGAAAGTCTCGGATCAGATGAACATTAAAACACGGGCCAGTGCTGCTCATGGAGCTAAAGTTCTGTACCAGCAACAACACCCTTTCTGGGCCTTGATTAATGTCTTAAAACATCTACCCAGTGAGCCAAAGCCCAAAGTTCTACAGCTTCATGTCTGCAAAAGTGACATTATGTCAGTAGATGGGGGCAGGGCCCAGTTTCAAGTTCCGCCCCATTCCCCGCCCATCAATGGTGTCAGCCGTGGCTCAGTGGGCAGCACTCTCGCCTCTGAGTCCCACTCCAGAGATTTGTGCACATAAAGCTAGGCTGACACTCCAGTGCAGTACTGAGGGAGTGCTGCACTGTCGGAGGTGCCGTCTTTCGGATGAGATGTTAAACCGAGGCCCCGTCTGCTCTCTCAGGTGGACGTTAAAGATCCCATGGCACTAGTTCAAAGAAGAGCAGGGGACTTATCCCCGGTGTCCTGGTCAATATTTATCCCTCAATCAACATAACATAAACATATTATCTGGTCATTATCACATTGCTGTTTCTCGGAGTTTGCTGTGCGCAAATTGGCTGTCGTGTTTCCCACATTACAGTACAACAGTGACTACACTCCAAAAGTACTTCATTGGCTGTAAAGCACTTTGAGACGTCCAGTCGCCCTTTGAGACGCCCTTAACACCAAGAAAACAAAGGAAATAATCGTGGACTTCAGGAAGTCCAAAGGCGGAAGTCACACCCCCATCCACATCAATGGGGCGGAGGTGGAAAGGGTGGCCAGCTTTAAGTTCCTCGGACTAGGGACAGGGTCACTGGCAAGGCTTGAAAGCTAAGCAGAGCCAGGCCTGGTTAGTACCTGGAGGGGTGACCATCAGGGAAGACCAGGTGCAGAAGGTCACGGAAGGAGCCCCGAGGAGGGGCGGTTGGTGAGAAGGTCACGGAAGGAGCCACGGGAGGAGCGGCTGGTGAGCAGGCCCGGGCGGTGGGCTGAAGATTGTCGGACAGGAGGAATGGTGGAAATGGAATGGCGGCGCGCACCGACGCAGCGGCTTTGCTTCTCCCAGTCATGGGAGCTTGCAAGATCACATTTCGTTGTTCATGTACTTGTGCAATGACAATAAAGTTGAATTATTATTATTATTATTATCACGGAAGACCTCTCCTGGTCCCTCAACACCTCCTCTCTGGTGAAGAAGGCCCAGCAGCGCCTATATTTCTTGAGGAGGCTGAAGGGATGTAATCTGTCACCCCTGATCCTCTCTAACTTCTACCGCTGCACTATAGAGAGCATCCTGACAAGCTGTATCACGGTATGGTATGGCAGCTGTAGCTCCCATGACCGGAAAGCCCTGCAGCGGGTAGTCAAAACTGCCCAACGCATTACCGGCACCTGGCTACCGACCATAGAGCATATATATCAGAAACGCTGCCTACGGAGGGCACAGTCCATCATCAAAGACCCTACCCACCCCAGCCACAGTCTGTTCACCCTCCCACCATCTGGAAGACGCTACAGATGCATTCGCACCTGTACGACCAGATTTAGGAACAGCTTCTTTCCCAGGGCTGTCATCCTACTGAACTCCACAAATAAACACTAAAGCCTGCACATCTGCCAATGCACTTTATTATGGTCATATTTATGCTAATATACTGCAAGCCAAATGTATAAATGTATGTTGAATGTTTAAGTGTCCTAATCCAAATTGTACACTCTCGGGAGCCGCAAGCCTACATTTCGTTGTACTGCACTTGTGCACTAACAATGACAATAAAAGTTGATTTGATTTGATTTGATTTGATTTGAAAGGTGCTATATAAATGCAAGTCTTTTTGTTTTTATCCGAACTTCTAGTGTTCATGGGGGTGAGGCCCAGTTCCAAGTCCCACCCCTTTCCCTGCCCATCGGAACATCTAGTGGTCGTAGAGGCGAGCACAGAATTAGCAATTCATGACCTCATGCAAATGGGTGAGATGAATCATTAGATGTATTCCTGCCATTTGCACCCTCGCAGTGCTGGATTTCATGGCGGACCCCTGCAGTCTGGCATTGCTGAGGGCATGGTGCGGGGGGGGGGGGGTTAGATAATACAAAGGTGGGGGTTTGTGAAAGCAATCGATGGGCAGCGAGGAGCTGCAGGCAATTCCCCACCTGAGGTGGGGGGGAGGGAGGCCCATTGATGCCCCGAATGGCTGGAGCTCCTGCCAGGGATATGCAAATGCAAGCTGATCTTGGGCTCATGTGATGGGGGTCCGGGAGGCACATACATGAGGCACTGCCGACGGCCCATCAAACAACGCTGGGAATCGGTTCAGACATCGAGAGGATCGCTGAGGCGCCCAGCCCCAGGTCCCACCCCAATAACCCTCTCCCACCCACCCAGGAGTCTAAGGCATAATCAAAACCCTCGAGTCATTGAGTTGGTCCGCAGTAAGGCCAGTTTCCAATGCTGGGGGTTGAAGCGAAAGGGCTGTGATCTACAGAGGGTCTAAACGCCCAGCGTCCAAGGGATTGAGAAACAAATTCCCCAAATCGATGGTGCCTCATTGCACTGACGACTTGCGGAACAGAGCCACACGGACCAGGAAGCTTCTGGGTGCCATTCCTGATCTGTGTCGAGATGGTTCATCCCAACCGGGAGGGAGAAGAGGGGTAAGGGTGGGAGTGTTTCTTGAATTGGCCTCAGCACCCCTTGGGCTAGGGAAGGGTTACAATTGAAATAAAAGATTCAGCCAGCTCTTTGTTGCTACCTAGCGACCTCTGGTGGAGGGTCGGCAGAGAACACTGTCAGGATTGGCTGGGATGACCCCTGTGCTGGAATAGCCTGCCACCACTCCAGGTCTGTGAACAATGGCCATGTGGACAAGGCAACCATGATCTATGGAACTGCAACTTAGCAGGCGTCAGTGCCTTCAGGATGCACGGGACTGGGTGAGCGAGAGGGAGGGGAATAAGACAAGAGATAAACCAACCCCCTTAGGCAAAGGAGTGACCTGTAACTACAACCCCATAATAAATATCACCGGCATCTGAGGCCTCCTGACCCGACCGGACCTCAACTCCAATTATTGGCAACAGTTTTAAAACAACCAATTCAGATTTATAGAAAGATAGGTGAATGTCATTCTTCAATACTGTGAATTTTGTGCAAACTTGGGAACAAGGAAAATGGACGTCAAGAAGACGTTCAGCATCCATTCAGCAGAAAAAAGAATCTATACTCCTGATTTCCATGTCTTGCCGAAAAAACAAAAGGGATGTCAGTGCTGGGAAATGGAAAACTTTCCATTTCAGGCACCCAGTGTCAGCATCAAACCAGGGCAGATACAAGAGTTAGAGACAGAGTAAAGCTCCCTCTACACTGTCCCATCAAACACTCCCAGGGCAGGTACAGCACGGGTTAGATACAGAGTAAAGCTCCCTCTACACTGTCCCATCAAACACTCCCAGGGCAGGTACAGCACGGGTTAGATACAGAGTAAAGCTCCCTCTACACTGTCCCATCAAACACTCCCAGAGCAGATACAGCATGGGTTAGATACAGAGTAAAGCCCCCCTTAAACTGTCCCAATTGCAGGTCCAGCCTATTGCACTAGTGAGACATTTACCATTTCCCCATGAGCCATGCTGTGGCCATTTAGAGAGATTGCCAACATAAAAATGAACATTGATGCCAGACTCCCAAAGGGAGTGCAGGATGGAGAATGGTGAGTTTATGCTATTTTGCAGAATTTAAAATCATTATCCTTGTTTTCAAATCCCTCCATAGCCTCGCCCCTCCCTATCTCTGTAACCTTCTCCAGCCCTACAACCCACCGAGATCTCTGCACTCCTCCAATTCTGACCTCTTGCGCAGCCATGATTTCCTTCGCTAAACCATTGGTGGCCATGCTGTCAGCTATTTAGGCCCTAAGCTCTGGAATTCCCTCCCTAAACCTCTCTGCCTCGCTACCTATCTGTCCTTCTTCAAGACACGCCTCAAAACCTCTCCACCTATCCCAATGTCGCCTCGTTTGGCTCGGTGTGAATTTTGTTTGACAACGCTCCTACAAGTGTCTCGGGACATTTTTCTACGTTAAAGGCACTATATAAATGCAAGTTGTCGTTGCTGTTGAGGGTAGAACTAGAGGCTGTTTTTTGAGCTGTGGGTCCACAGTCTCTCGGAAATGGGTTGACATTACCCATTAACTCATTCATATCGTCAGTAGAGGAGATTCTCATCCCATCAGTCTGGGTTGGATTGGAGCTCTGGGTCCAAAGGTAAAAAGCAAGTGTCTAACCCATTGCATTCTGCAGTTCCCATTGCATGTTGCCTTAAACGTTCGCCCAGGATGTAATGATTGTGAATAAGAAACAGAATCTATGGAAATGCATTGGAAGGGGCCTAACCATGTAGAACCATCTCCAGGTTCTCAAGAGCTGCATTTACATCCTCGGATTCAGTCCGTCTCCTCCCTCCAATCATTTGCTGTGTGATCGAGTAGTTACCTCCCTTCTTTCCATGCATTGGTGTTCCTGCACAAACAAACATCTCTCAGGAATTCAGCAAAACAGTACCGGAGCAGTCAGTACGTTTATCGCAGATACCCAGGAGTAGCAAGTTTTTCCAACCCTCATCTCCTGAAGGTGCTGCCTCTTGCTGGGGTGCAGTCCCACAGGCTCTACCTCATGGTCATTCCTCCTGCAGGTTTGGCTGAGGAGCTCAGCGCCCAACAGAAACTCAGGTGAAACTGAGAGGTGGGGGGGAAGGTTAGAACAAGGGGAGGAGGTGAAGATGGTGTGGGGGGGAAGTGAAGACAGGGGAAGAGGTGAAGACAGGGGGGGTGAAGACGGTGTGGGGGGGGAGTGAAGACAGGGGAAGAGGTGAAGACAGGGGGGGAAGGTTAGAACAAGGGGAGGAGGTGAAGACGGTGTGGGGGGGGAGTGAAGACAGGGGAGGAGGTGAAGACAGGGGGGGTGAAGCCAGGGGGAGTGAAGACGAGGGGAGAAGGTGAAGACGAAGGGTTGAAGACGGGGGGTGAAGATGGGGGGGTGGTAAAGATGGTGGGGGGTGGGGGTGGAAGATGGCGAGGGGGGGGGGTGCCCCAGTTGGCAGTGTACGCAGTGTTTGGGTGGAGCCACTCCTACTCCTTCTAGCTTCACAAAAATATAACTTTGAAATGTTTTGTTGGCCATTGTTTTGAGCAGGGTGAATTGAAGGGCAGTCGCTATAGATCCAGGACAGGAGAAATTGTATGAATAGGATTCGGAGTGGGAGAGGAATCCTCTAAAACACAAAAAATCCTAACAATTGAATGAAAGTGTGAAGCGGTGACTCACGCTGATCCTGCCGGTTCTGACTGGCGCTAACACGGGGCGGTGGGCGAGGGGGGTG
This sequence comes from Somniosus microcephalus, assembly GCF_052327205.1. Classification (NCBI taxonomy): domain Eukaryota; kingdom Metazoa; phylum Chordata; class Chondrichthyes; order Squaliformes; family Somniosidae; genus Somniosus; species Somniosus microcephalus. Next base: position 12,000,103 of record NC_141007.1, read on the forward strand.
GGGGGCGGAGGTCACTGGCCAAGGAAGCTCAGTGCTGTGACAGGTTGAAGTGACTGTCCTAACATGTGGCATTGGGTGTCTATCACGCTCTACCAGCTGTCTTCAACCACCCGCCCAGTTGAGGTGCTGCAACAGCAGAGGACCTCTTTAGATGGAGCCTCCATTTGCCAGTGTTATGCACAGATATTGGGGTGAATTAACTGTGATACTCAAAGGATAACAACAGCATGTCCTGTCAAATTCCATAGGACAATGAGTTTAATTTACCAACCAGCATCAATGTAATCTCCTGGACTAGTTTTGATACCTTGGGGGGTCGGAGGAGAATGTTACAGAATTTATTACCCTAATTGGTTTTTTATCTGGTTGTTTGCCTCTTCCACCAAAAGGACAAGGGCAGCAGGCACATGGGAACACCACCACCTACCTCCAAGTTCCCCACCATCCTGACTTGGAAGTATATCGCCGATCCTTCATCGTCGTTGGGTCAAAATCCTGGAACTCCCTAACAGCATTGTGGGAGTACCTTCACCACACGGACTGCAGCGGTTCAAGAAGGCGGCTCACCACAACCTTCTGAAGGGCAACTAAGGAAGGGCAATAAATGCTGGCCTTGCCAGAGATGCCCACATCCCAGAAAATCGAATAACAAAAAACCATAAAGCCGGGTGTGTGGGGAATATCTTAATCATCGACCATTAATCCATCGCGACAGGGCCAGGCTAGATGGACCAGCTTGTCTTTCCATGTCTGGCATTTTTCGTATGTTCATGTGTATCCACAGAGTCTCACATGCTTTCCCAACACCGGAGAGTCTGGTGAGAAAGCATCTCTCCCACTCACTAGTGCGCTGCAATTGGCTCCGGTGCCCGCTTCGCCTCCCCTCCCACCGCAAGGGAAGGGTAAAATTCGCCAGGGTTCCTGCGCCTGATCACTTACCCGAGAATCATACAGCACAGCAGGAGGCCATTCCGCCCGTCGTGTCCGTGCCGGCTCTTTGAACGAGCTCTCCAATTAATCCCACTCCCCCGCTCTTTTCCCATCGCCCTGCAAATTTTCCTCCTTCAAGTATTTATCCAATTCCCTTTTGAAAGTTATTATTGAATCTGCTTCCACCGCCCTTTCAGGCAGAGCGTTCCAGATCACAACAACGCACTGCGTAAAAATAAATTCTCATCAACTCCCTCTCTGGATTTTTTGTCAATGATCTTAAATCTGTCCTCTGGGTATCGACCCTCCTGCCAGTGGAAACAGTTTCTTCTTATTTACTCCATCAAAACCCCTCGTAATTTTGTCCACCGCTGCGAAATCGCCCCTGAACCTTCTCTGTTCTAAGCTTCTCCAGTCTTTCCACATAACATAAATCCCTCATCTCTGGTACCATTCTAGTAAATCTCCTCTGCACCCTCTCCAAGGCCTTGACAGGGCCTCAAATGTGGTGCCCAGATTTGGACACAATACTCCAGCTGAGGCCTAACCAGTGATGGAAAGCCTACATGTGCAGTTGTTGGGTAAGGACAGGATTTGCTCAGCTGTGATGCCTGCCCTGGTTGAATATACTGCCGGCACCCACTGTCTGGGCTCACATATGAAAAGTGACCTCTTGGGTAAGGCGCTGGAGGGCAGCTGGCACGTAAAACATAAGAAATAGGAGCAGGAGTAGGCCACACGGCCCCTCGAGCCTGCTCTGATATTCAATAAGATCATGGCTGATCTTCGGCATCAACTCCACTTTCCCCATGTGGAGCTTTACCCTACACAACAACACTGCACGTCCAGACTGACCCAGTGGCAGTGGGTCACGGTGAGGGTGTGGAAGGCGCTATATAAATGCCAGTTCATTTCTTTCTTTTTAAGCCAGCAAGAGTAAGCGTCTTCAGGAGAGGAAGGGACCAAACCAGAAGATAAATTGCCCTCAATTCTCATTCAGATTATTCGGTTACTTTAGTTTTAGTTTTCTCTCTCAAAGCTTCAGAAGTCAGCGTGAGTTATGTTTCATTTTAGCTGTAGACGCGGTTTCGGTTTTTAGTTGACACTCATCTTTGTCAGTCAGAAGCAAGAGGCGAGAGGTTTTCAACACACACCAGATCACACACCGACTTGGCTCATACTGACCCTGTCCCGACATCATGGTCGTGTGGGTCTCGGAGGACATGGAGGAGCTGCTCATCATCCCGTACTGCTGGCTGTGGGTGGTGGTGATGCTTCGATTGAGGGTGCTGTTGACACTGCCAGGAAACAGCGAGTTCATCTCCCATTTCCCGTTCATGTGCATGTCTGTGGGAGGGAAGAAATTAAATGTGTTCAGTCAGTAAAGCAACCCAGTTGACACTACACAATTCTGCCCAGAACTGGGAATCAAAGAAAGCCACTCCACCCGGGTACCGGCGGCACCCCACCCGGGTACCGGCGGCACCCCACCCGGGTACCGGCGGCACTCCACCCGGGTACCGGCGGCACTCCACCCGGGTACCGGCAACACTCCACCCGGGTACCGGCAACACTCCACCCGGGTACCGGCGGCACTCCACCCGGGTACCGGCGGCACTCCACCCGGGTACCGGCAACACTCCACCCGGGTACCGGCAACACTCCACCCGGGTACCGGCGGCACTCCACCCGGGTACCGGCGGCACTCCACCCGGGTACCGGCAACACTCCACCCGGGTACCGGCAACACTCCACCCGGGTACCGGCAACACTCCACCCGGGTACCGGCGGCACTCCACCCGGGTACCGGCGGCACTCCACCCGGGTACCGGCAACACTCCACCCGGGTACCGGCGGCACTCCACCCATCAACATTCAACATAGTTTTGGCACCAACATTACTATGCAAAGTGAGAATTACTAACAGCTTTGGCAAACCCCGCCCCCATCCCTTTTATAATCTTACTGAAAACTGATCCTCACAAAAGTTCCTGCAGTTTGGGGTTTTGGAATTTGGAGTTGCTATTGCGCTAAAGGATGGTGGCATTGGACTCGAGCGATTTGGGAGGAGGGATACTGTTGGTGTTGGGCTAAGAAGCAGGAGGAGGAGTGGGCACAGCTGGGGAGGGGGGGCGGGAGGAAGAGCGGACCTGATGGTTTTGGGGTAGGGAATGGACAGTGCTGGTCCATGGGTTTGGGGGTGCAGACACAGGGACGGGAGTGGACATACAGCAAGCAATCCACCCACCTGGCATCACAGCTCTCCTTGCAGTCAGCAGAGGAGGACAAAAAGGAAAGCGGATTCGACAACAAGAACACAGGAGACACTGGACTGGAGAGCAGCCTGACCGGTTCAAAGTCCACGTGGGCTGAGGTTGGGAACCGTCCCGTTACTGCACACAGTGCTCAAGACCACCCCATCCATTGCCACACGTCCTACTTCACCAGCATCTGCCCACCCCTGGGGCCTGAGGTGGAGCCTGCATCAGCAGAAAGAAAAGAGAGGCCTTGCATTTATATAGCGCCTTTCACAGCCTCAGGACGTCCCAAAGCGCTTTACAGCCAATGAAGTACTTTCAAAGTGTAGTCACTGTTGTGATGTAGGAAACGCGTGACAGCCTGAAGAAAGAAGCAGCGTGATCACTACACAGATCGGAAAACAAGAGAGCTCAGATCCCTCTGGGCTGACAAAGCATTTCTGAATGACACAGATGCCTACAGATTATGGACATGGATTACATGGAAACACGTCCCTGGCTGCGAACTTTCACTTCGCATTTTATTAAATATTTTACAACTGTCCCAAGCTGGCAGCATTGAGGCAATAAATAACCTGCCCCGCTGGCTGCAGGTTCTGTATTGTACAGTTCAGTAATTATTCAGAAGAGAGCAGCCTCTCGAATCTCAAATTCTCTCGGGGGAATTTGAACTCTCCCCGATTGGTGAGAAAGGATGGGGGTGGTGGTGGTGGTGGGGGGGAGGGGTGGCCGCGGGCAGCAGTTAAACTGGAGCGACTCCAATTTCCACTCCAATCCTGCTTGTTACCCATTTTAACGGTGTCAGTTTTCATGGTTGATGACGTACATGGGGTTCCGATAGAATCTTAAGCAGTTGCTGAATGTGCCACTCGCACTGCCAGGTAAAGATGTTAAAAATCTTTCCTCATTGGCACCAGGAGGGGCAGGAGCGCTCCTCCAGGCCCCACAAGCAGAGTCCGGGACTCTGAAGCCCGGGGTTTGCCCCCCTCCCCCACGCAGCCGCAAGGTCCTCGCAACACCCCCACCACCAGCCCCCAGACTTACCTTGCTGCTGGCAGCCTTCGCTTGGTGCCTCCGAGCCACCCGATCTTTGCCCGCCCCTCCCCGCCCGTCGGCCACCTGTCCGCTTTGCACCCGAGATGGGCGAGCAGCTGATCGGCGGCAGTTAAGGGCTGCCAGGGTTTCTGACCAAGGCCCCCACGCACGGGATCGACGTCCCCACCCACCGGGAGTTAAAGTCAGTCCTTCTGTCCCACACTGTTTATTCAGAGTCAGCAGTCTCTACCTCCCGGACACTGTACGTCGCTCACTGTCTGTAAGCAGCAACAGCAAGGACCATCCGGCATGAGGTGCAGTACGTGCATTTGCTCATTAATGCTAGCTGACCCTTGACGCCATCTGCATGCAGAGAATGATAATTGGCCTTTGACACCTTTTGCATGCATCTCCGTTCTCTCAATGCATCAGTTAATGGGTGTGTAGTCAGCAAGGGCGGGAGGTTACTCAGGCCACTGAAGAGGTTGCCCAGAAACACAAGTATGTTAATGAAAGAAGCATCGCGAGATCTTCACCTTGACCTTGCTGTGGTTGGGGCGTTGCCTTCCTCCTCATGGTGTCTGAACACTCAGTGTCTTCGGAGAGGAGGCTCTCAATGTCTGAGGAAGCACGTGTCAGGGAAGAGCTAGAGGAAAGGCGGGGGATCACTTCCACCGGTAGTTTCCAGGTTACCTTCCGCACATCGAAATCATCGCCCAGCAGTCGGACATGCTTCCATTTGGAGCCTTTCAGAACAAGTTAATGACTCGTGTTGGTATTTAGTGCCAGAAAATGGTTCAGCATCAGCCAAGCTCGTCCACACCCACAAACCCGAACCTACCTACAGCCAATGGGAGGCACTCAATGGGACAGCTTGAACAGGGAGGCAGCCTAACCACTACACATGGCTGCACACATGCCGTGCGCAAACACACATGCTTGTATACGCCCGCACACACGCGCATGTATACCTGCGCACACACATACATGTGCAGATGCGTACACACATATCCATGTGCGCACACACACACACATGTCCCCAGATACTCAGATTTGTGAGGATTGATGGCCATTATGAGGGAGTCAATGAAGATGGAAGAGGTCCCAGTACTTTACACATTAGGTAATGTGGTGCCCATTTTCAACAAGAGGGACAAAACAAAGACAGGTAACTAAAGACTTATTTGTCTTACTTTAGTATTGTGTAAGTTAATGGTATCAACTACCAGGAGTAAACCTGAGGAATTACTATGATGTTAATCTATTAAACAGGAGCCAACAGAGATTCAGAACCTACCTGACCAACCACCTTGGATTCTTTGAGGGAGTGACACCCCAATTGGATTTTCACTTCCAAAAGTCACGTGACAAAGTTCTGCACCGAAAACGACTATTTAAGCTTTACGTTGTAGGAATTGGGGTAAAACCTGGGATTGGATAAGGAAGTGGCTGACAGGTAGAAAGTTGAGGGATCTTTTTAGAGGAGTTATGTTGAGTTGGAGCCAAGTACTGAGCGGGGAGTCCCAGGGTTCGGTGTTGAGACCACTGCTGTTTCTGATTTATATCAATGACTTGGATTTTTTAAAAATTTGTTCCTGGGATGTGGGCATCGCTGGCAAGGCCAGCATTTATTGCCCATTCCCAATTGGGGGATTCGGTGATGGTAATGCCGTTGAATGTCAAGGGGCGGTGGTTAGACTCTCGCTTGTTGGAGATAGTCATTGCCTGGCACTTGTGTGGGGCGAATGTTACTTGTCACTTATCAGCCCAAGCCTGAATGTCATCCAGGTCTTGCTGCATGTGGGCATGGACTGCTTCATTATCTGAGGAGTTGTGAATGGAACTGAACACTGCGCAGTCATCAGCGAACATCCCCATTTCTGACCTTATGATGGAGGGATGGTCATTGATGAAGCAGCTGAAGATGGTTGGGCCTAGGACACTGCCCTGAGGAACTCCTGCAGCGATGTCCTTGGGCTGTGATGTTTGGCCTCCAACAACCACAAGCATCTTCCTTTGTGCTAGGTATGACTCCAGCCAGTGGAGCGTTTTCCCCCGATTCCCATTGACTTCAACTTTGCTAAGGCTCCTTGATGCCGCACGCTGTCAAATGCTGCCTTGATGTCAAAGGCAGTCACTCTCACCTCACCTCTGGAATTCAGCTCCTTTGTCCATGTTTGGACCAAGGCTGTAATGAGGTCTGGAGCCGAGTGTTCCTGGCGGAACCCAAACTGAGCATCGGTGAACAGGTTATGGGTGAGTCAGTGGTGCTTGATAGCACTGTCGACAACACCTTCCATCACTTTGCTGATAATTGAGAGTAGACTGATGGGGTGGTAATTGGCCAGATCGGATTTGTGGACAGGACATATCTGGGCAGTTTTCCACATTGTCGGGTAGATGCTAGTGTTATAGCTGTACAGGAACAGCTTGGCTAGAGGCGCGGCTAGTTCTGGAGCACAAGTCTTCAGCACGACAGCTGGGATGTTGTCGGGGCCCACAGCCTTTGCTGTACCCAGTGCGCTCAGCCGTTTCTTGATATTATGTGGAGTGAATCGAATTGGCTGAAGACTGGCTTCTGTGATGGTGGGGACCTCAGGAGGAGGCTGAGATGGATCATCCACTCGGCACTTCTGGCTGAAGATAGTTGCAAACGCTTGTCTTTTGCACTCGCATGCTGGGCTCCGCCATCACTGATGCTGGTGTTGATGCTGATTCTAAAGCTCAATGCAAACTGATCAAATTTGCAAATGATACCAAACTTGGAGGGGCTGTCGATTCTGCAGAATGGACAACGCACGGACTCCATGAATAGTGTTGAAAAGCCATGGATGAGATTGAAAGAGATCTCGGGAGGGGTTTCGAAGACTCAATTCCCACCCTGTCCAATCACTGAGCAGTAATCAACAAAACAAACAGCTTGCTGAATGATACAGTCAAAACAGTAGAGTGCAAGTCAGAGGAGGTCACGTCCAATCTGTCCAGGGCTCTGATCAGACCATACCTTGAGTACGGTGTCCAGTGCTGGTCACCAAAATGCAAGGGAGATATTCAAGTGCTGGAAATGATGCGGAGCAGAACCCCATGGGGCTAATCTCTTTCACCCCTGCAAGGAGGCAGCCGAGAGGCACCTTACAGAAGACAGTAAACAGCATAGAAAAAGCAAAAAGAAACGCTACTTCAAAGTAAAACCATGAGAGCAGGACAGGTTCAAACTAGAAAAATACAAATTTAGCATTGATATCAGGAGGTTCCTCTTCAAACCAAGAGTGAGGAGACAACAAGATACAGGTCTTTAAAACGGAAAAGTTGTGGCTAAAGTTGAAGTAAGCAAGCTACTTAATTTGGACAATGAGCATAGAATCAGAGGCATTTTCATAAGCTCCAAGCAAGGTCTATCCCCCACTTGGGTAATGGATCCAACTCCCAGAGAAGGCAAGTTGAAAGACAAAGGAACTTGGATCGATCATAACACTTTCTCATGGCCTCAGATCATCCCAGAACACTTCACATCCAATTAATTACTTTTGAAGTGTTGTCATGTAGGCAAATGCAGTAAATTAGCACACAGCTTGGAACATTTTGCTACAGGATCTGTTGTTGATGATGGCGCTAATGTTGACGCTGATGCAAATGAGATGTATGACCAGGAAGTGAATCAGTTTTGGCGGTGTTGGTTAAGGGAGGAATGTTGGCAAGGACACCGGGTGAAGTCTCTGCTCTTTGAACAGCATCATGGGATCGTTTGCAGCCAGCTGAACCATAGGAAGAGGCAGATGGGGCCTCGTTTAACATCTCAGCTGAAAACTGTCACCTTTGAAAGGGAGCTTGATTGATATCTGTTGAGAGAAAGATTGAGGGTTGTGGAAATATTGACAGCACTACTTGATTTCCCCTGGGGACCTAGGAGAAAGAATGTTGTGGCCTTTAAAGTAGGAGATCACATGCAGTGGTGAGGAGCACACCAATAACTTCATCATCGTCAACCTCATCATCAACCTCATCATCAATCTCATCAACAACATCAACATCAGTGTCAACAACATCAACAACAAATCACGTAGCAAAACATTCCAAGGCTCTTCAGAGTTGGGCGTCAGACCCAAGTAGGAGTAAGATGGAAGTGGGGTAAGTGGTGAATGACAGACAACGTGGTAGGTTTTAAGGATGCCTTTGAAGCTGGGAGAGATTTAGCAAGGTGGAGCAGTTTAGGGAGAGAATTCCAAGATGGGGGCAAGATGGTTAAGAGCTCTGCCGCCAGTAGTAGAGCAGGGAGAGCGGGGACACACATTATAGACCAGAGTTGGAAGAGTGGAGGGGACAATCAGGGCCGTAGGACTGGAGGAGGTTACAGCAGCAGAATGGAGCGAGGCTGTGAAAGGATCTGCAGATGAAGACAAGGATTTCAGAGTCCACGTGCTGACGGACAGGGAGCCACTTTGGATGGAGTGGGCTTTTCCCACTCTGGACTTTCTCATGTTCTTATGCAAAAGACGTCTTAAAGGTAGCTAAAGAAAGTACTAGGAAAAGAAAGAGAGAGATAAATCATAGAGAGACCCAAAAAAGTTTTAAAACTGTTAACAGTACCAGGAAGGTCAAAGAACAGGTGGGTCTGTTGAGGGATAAATTGGGTAAAACGGCTCCAGACAGTCAGGGTATGACAGGGATATCGAATGGATTCTTCCCATCAGTTTTTACAAAGGACTGGAGAGAAATCCCAGCCAGAGTAAGCGGGGCCGAGAGATCCTCAGCTCCTGTAGAAGACAGTGAAGAAGGTGCGATATAGGACCAGGAAGGATTAAATACCCACAAGGCTCCTGGGCATTAGGATACATCCCAGAATCCTCGAGGAATTAAAGGAGGATTTTGGTGATGCTTTGGCTGAAATTTTGCTGTGGTCCCTAAAGACTGGAGAGGGGGCTGATAGGCCGGAGAGGGGGCTGATAGACCGGAGAGGGGGCTGATAGACCGGAGAGGGGGCTGATAGACCGGAGAGGGGGCTGATAGACCGGAGAGGGGGCTGATAGACCGGAGAGGGGGCTGATAGACCGGAGAGGGGGCTGATAGACCGGAGAGGGGCTGATAGACTGGAGAGGGGCTGATGGAGTCTCAGTTACAGAGGGAATAAAGGCCCAAACCTGGGAATTACAGGTTGGTTAGCCTCATATCCAGAGTGGGGAAAATGCAGGAGGGCCTTCTACAGGAAGCTATCAATGAAGATTCAAAGAGCAGCGGGAGCAGCGGTATCACCGGGAGCACCGGCATGGACAGGGGAGCAATGGACCGTGTCTTACAAACCTATGGGAATTGTTACTTATGTTCTGTAGGCAAGGCCCCATTCATCTCACTGCAGGTACAATATTATTGTTAATAATCAATCGTCACCTCTTTGCTGTAATGTGGAGGCCGCCATGCCAGTGACTGGTGTTAAAGTACGTACGAGCTGGCAATGTACCTGTTTCGTCAGAAGCGCTGGGTCTGGGCGATCGCATTACGTCCGAGCTGTACATCAGGAAATTCTCATACTCGTCGTGTGCTTCCGCGTCAATAATGGGAACGTCTGGAATGATGGGAACTGCGGATGACAGAATGACGATTAAATGGAGTGGGGGGGGGGGATAGTGAATAAATAATTTACATCATTTGGTGCAATGATCATGACAACCTAAGTGGCAAAAAGGAAATAGATGTTAAAAATGGCTAAAATATCCTTCCCTTTATATTACTGTGTCTTTTCCATGACATCCACGCTACTTACTATTGCCTAGCAACCGTAGATGGTCAATTGAAATGGGCGTTCTTCTCAAGCAATCTGCACGGCAGGTCGGCAGGGCATAGGAACAGGAGTAGGAAACTCAGCCCCTCTATTCCGCCATTCAATTAGAGCATGGCTGATCTGTAACCCCACCCCCCAGCCCCCGTTTTATACTAAAATGGGACGCCTGCTAGTTTGGAGCAAATATTTCTATCGCTGGTCCCGCCCACCAAAAAAACACACTGGGACGCAATCTTGGCAACCTCACGAGGGGGAACTTACTCACGTTTGTGTCAGCTTGGCTCAGTGGGCAGCACCCTCACCTCTGGGTCGGGTCAGCAGGTTGTGGGTTCAAGTCCCACTCCAGAGACTCGAGCCCACAGTTCAGGCTGACACTCCCAGTGCAGTGCTGAGAGAGTGCTGCACTGTCGGAGGTGCCGTCTTTCAGATGAGACGTTAAACCGAGGCCCCTGTCTGCTCTCTCAGGTGGACGTAAAAGATCCCATGGCCACTATTTCGAACAAGAGCAGGGGAGTTATCCCCGGTGTCCTGGCCAACATTTATCCCTCAGCCAACATAACAAAAACAGATTATGTTGTACAGGGCCTTGGTGAGACCACACCTTGAGTATTGTGTGCAGTTTTGGTCGCCTTATCTGAGGAAGGATGTTCTTGCCATGGAAGGAGTGCAGCGAAGATTCACCAGACTGATACCTGGGATGGCAGGAATGACGTATGAGGAGAGATTGGGTCGATTGGGCTTATACTCGCTGGAGTTTAGAAGAATGAGAGGGGATCTCATTGAAACTTATAAAATTCTAACAGGACTAGACAGACTAGATGCAGGAAGGATGTTCCTGATGGCAGGTGAGTCCAGAACCAGGGGTCACAGTCTAAGGATAAGGGGTAAGCCATTTAGGACAGAGATGAGGAGGAATTTCTTCACCCAGAGAGTGGTGAACCTGTGGAATTCTCTACCACAGAAGGCAGTTGAGGCCAACTCATTAAATATATTCAAGAAGGAGTTGGATATATTTCTTAAGGCTAAAGGGATCAAGGGATATGGGGAGAAGGCAGGGACAGGGTACTGAATTTGGATGATCAGCCATGATCTCATTGAATGGCGGAGCAGGCTCGAGGGGCCGAATGGCCTACTCCTGCTCCTATCTTCTGTGTTTCTATGTTATCTGGTCCTTATCACAATGCTGTTTGTGGGACCTTGCTGTGCGCAATTGGCGGCCACCTTTCCCACATTACAACAGTGACTCCACTTCGAAAAATACTTCATTGGCTGTAAAGTGCTTTGGGATGTCCTGCGGTCGTGAAAGGCGCTATAGAAATGTAAGTTTTTTTGTCCACATTTCCAACTACAGGCCACCACAGCCATGCAATGGGACAGTGGAGGTAGGAAACTATGGCCTTGACTCTCCTGTCACTGCATCTGGTTAAAGCTTGAATAACCTCAAGTTCTTTGTCGTTCACTCTTTGAGTAAAGAAGTTTTTGCTAAATTAGCACTAAATTTAGTTTTCAGTAGTTTAAATTTATATCCTATGACTGCACTTTCTTGACCTATTTTTGCAGTAATATTCCCTTATCTATTCACTTATTATCATGAATTCTTCAAAGAGGTTTTCCTTCCTTAATTCTAGCTGTAGATTTAATGCTCCTCCAATGGGCCCTCACAGCTCATGCCCTTTACACTTGCAATGTGTAGAGGGGTCTGTAAACGTGGGCGGGGGTGCCTCCGGGTAGGGACGGGTGCAGGCAGAGCAGGTGTCAGGTGAACTCCACATCCGTCAGAGAGAGAGGCAAAGGTCGTGAGAGGGAGTGAGGTTAGAAGTGAGATGGGCTCACACTCGCAGGTTATGTAACGGCAGGATGTCAGGAGGTGGTTCTTTTCCCGGAGAACAGTGGACCTCGAGACAGATTGCCGGCTCGTGTGGTAAACACTGGTTCACTGAATTCCTTCAGGCGAGAGCTGGACTTGTTTCTGACTGGGGAGGAGATCATCTCTTACAAGAAGCAGGTACCTGGTAACGTTAATCAGGGCCAGAGTGGTCTCCTGGACGAGGTCCATCGCCTAAAGGGGGTCGGAGAGGAATTTTCCACTCCCCTCCCCCTAATTGGCCTGGGTTTTCACCTGGTTTTTTTGCCTCTCCCCGGAGATGACATTCCGGGTGGGGTGGGGAGTGTTGGTATCGTGATGTACAAGGTATCACGATTATACGGGACCGGCTGGATAGGCCAAGAGGTCTTTTCCTCTCCGTCACTTTTCGTATGTTCGTATGTAGCAGGTGATTCCCTCCTGTATGTACACCCTGTCTGTATTTCACGCTCTGTCTCAAACTCGCTGGGTAATGGTGAGATCTCGATTTAACCCTCTGTATTTCACGCTCTGTCTCAAACTCGCTGGGTAACCGTGAGATCGCGATTTAACCCTCTGTCTGCGTGTTTCACACTCTGTCTCAGACTCGCTGGGTAATGGTGAGATCTCGATTTAACCCTCTGTGTTTCACACTCTGTCTCAGACCCGCTGGGTAACGGTGAGATCTCGATTTAACCCTCTGTGTGTTTCACGTTGTCTCAGACTTTCTGGGTAACGGTGAGATCTCGATTTAACCCTCTTGTGTGTTTCACACTCTGTCTCAGACTCGCTGGGTAACGGTGAGATCGCGATTTAACCCTCTGTCATTGTGTTTCACACTCTGTCTCAGACTCGTTGGGTAATGGTGAGATCTCGATTTAACCCTCTGTGTGTTTCACACTCTGTCTCAGACTCGATGGGTAATGGTGAGATCTCGATTTAACCCTCTGCGTGTTTCACACTCTGTCTCAGACTCGATGGGTAATGGTGAGATCTCGATTTAACCCTCTGTGTGTTTCACACTCTGTCTCAGACTCGCTGGGTAACAGTGAGATCTCGATTTAACCCTCTGTGTTTCACGCTCTGTCTCAAACTCGCTGGGTAACGGTGAGATCTCGATTTAACCCTCTGTCATTGTGTTTCACACTCTGTCTCAAACTCGCTGGGTAATGGTGAGATCGCGATTTAACCCTCTGTGTTTCACACTCTGTCTCAGACTCGCTGGGTAATGGTGAGATCTCGATTTAACCCTCTGTGTGTTTCACACTCTGTCTCAGACTCGCTGGGTAACGGTGAGATCTCGATTTAACCCTCTGTGTTTCACACTCTGTCTCAGACTCGCTGGGTAACGGTGAGATCTCGATTTAACCCTCTGTGTGTTTCACGTTGTCTCAGACTCGCTGGGTAACGGTGAGATCGCGATTTAACCCTCTGTCATTGTGTTTCACACTCTGTCTCAGACTCGCTGGGTAACGGTGAGATCTCGATTTAACCCTCTGTGTGTTTCACACTCTGTCTCAGACTCTCTGAGTAATGGTGAGATCTTGATTTAACCCTCTTGTGTGTTTCACGTTGTCTCAGACTCGCTGGGTAACGGTGAGATCGCGATTTAACCCTCTGTGTGTTTCACACTCTGTCTCAGACTCGATGGGTAACGGTGAGATCTCGATTTAACCCTCTGTGTGTTTCACACTCTGTCTCAGACTTGCTGGGTAACGGTGAGATCGCGATTTAACCCTCTGTGTGTTTCACACTCTGTCTCAGACTTGCTGGGTAACGGTGAGATCTCGATTTAACCCTCTGTGTGTTTCACACTCTGTCTCAGACTTGCTGGGTAACGGTGAGATCTCAATGACACTTCACTCACTGGACATTGGTCGTTTTGGCTGTGTTGAGAGGTTCATCGTGGCTTCGCGGATGGGCCCCCAGCCAGCGCCATTCTTGGCCCGCACCGTGTACCGATACGGCTGTTCTTCTTTCAGATTCTCGATCATTACCATCCTCTTCTTTGGCTTATTGATTTTCACCGTCTTTTTGGGTCCAATGGGTTCTGTTGGAAACACACACTATGTAAAATATAATATTCGACCGAAGTGCGCAACACCCAGAGCCACTCACCACAAAGCACCATGATGTGCCTCAATAAATCCGAGACTCGATGTTAGCGAAACAAAACAAGGCTTTTATTGACTTAGAAGGTAACACACAGAGGAGAATGTATCTTCCATCCAGAGGTCTGCCGTACTGGATGTGCTGCAGGCTGGGCCAGCTTACATAGGAGCCAGGTATGGGCGGAGCCCTACACACAGTACAATACAATGGAAATGAAACTGAAACCAACCACAGTCACAGGCAGAGAAATACTGATGAGTGATGAATGGAATATTTCATCACACACCAGAAGCTGGCATAGAAATTCGGGCGTGCCCACTGGCACGTGTGTGGGGTGAGGGGCTCAGGGTGCACGGCCTGCGCAAGAATCGTGAGGGCCGAGGTGCCCCCGATATTGGAACTTGGGCCTCATTTTAATGGAGCAGGTGAGGCAGAAACAGCTCCCCGGCTAAGAGGAGGCCAAGATCGCACTATTGCTCGCGATAGAGTGGCCCTCAGGCAAGTGAAGCCAGGGAGAGGGGGGTTGCTGGTGGTCAGATAGACAGTGAGTGAGGGAGAGCGTGCAGCAATATCTGTTAGGAGTGTTTCTCTGCTGTGTGAGGTACTCACTGTTCTCATCAGTCACCACTGTGTACGTCACTTCATACTCTGTGATCTCCCCATTGGTTTCTGAAGGTTCGGCCCAGCTCAGTTGCGTCACTGTTGGTGAAATGACATTGAAGGCCAATCGTCCCGGCTCGTTTGGTACTGAGAGGAGAGGATAAAAGCACCAGTGTTAGTTTTCCCCAGACTGCACTGGGAGCATCGGCAGAAAGTCACCTCACATTCTGCCCACGCTGGCAAATGCTAGGAGTGCCCCAGGAAAAGCTGCTGACTCCGATAGCCGGAGTCCCCGGCTCGATACCCGCTCGCGCTCAGGCTGACACCCTCGCTGCGACTGATGGCGCTGACTACCTCGCGCGGGGGTTCCCCAATGTCGCGACACTGCCCCCCACCAACGTACAATCATAGTGGGAGCTGTACCCAGGCTCAGTCACCCCCTTCAGGGGCAAGATAGGGAGAAAACCCAGAGCCAACCACTGGAGGAGGAACATCCGGAGAGAGGTGGGGA
This sequence comes from Somniosus microcephalus, assembly GCF_052327205.1. NCBI lineage: Eukaryota > Metazoa > Chordata > Chondrichthyes > Squaliformes > Somniosidae > Somniosus > Somniosus microcephalus. The sequence continues at coordinate 12,015,168 of NC_141007.1, forward strand.
GGGGGCGGGCGGGGGGTGCAGTACCTCCCCCGCTGTGAGCGGGCATCCGGATCTGAGGCGGCTTGCCTGCCGTTTTCTACCCATTGATTTCAATGGGTGTGAATTCACAGATATTGCACCAGCAACTTTCCTGTCTACACTGACATCGAGTGAGATACCTCACTCGGAATGAGGATTCGGATCATCTGTCCTCGTATTCCCAACTCTGCTGTTACGTCTTTTGTTCACTTCAAAAACTTATTTAATGTAAATGTTTGATCGACATTAAACGGCACTCGACTTTAAGACTTTAAGTATTGTTTTTCTATTCCCAGCTTTTTGTTGCCCTCCCCATTTCTCCCCGCACCTCCCCCTCTACTGAAAGTGCTGACAGTTCCGCAGGTGCCAGAAGGCACTGTACCTGACCCGGGTGCTCGTTCCTCACCGGTGGGCCCCGAGAGTGAGTGTCGCAGGCTGTGCGCACCCAACATCCACACACATACAGGGCTAGATTTTCATGGAGCCGTCAGGCGGGGTTTCAGGCATGTGGGGGTGGGGGGGGAAATCCCGAATTTGGGGGTTCCGACACCATCCCGCCCAAAACCCCGCCCCACGTAAGTTTCAGGGGCGGCGGGTACCCGCCCCGCACTGGGACCCGCCGAAACCAGGTGGGAAGGGATTAGTGCCAATTAACTGCCTGTTAACAGGTGGTTAACAGGCAGTTTTTAGCCTAATCCCTATTTTGAGGAGTTTCGTGTGGGATTTCCGACGGCTCCAAACCACACCAGGTTAGAGCAGGCGGGCCGTCGGGTTGAAGGAGTTGGAGGGGTCGCGATGTCGGTGTTCAGGTGAGTGATGGGTGCATGAGTGCAAAGGTAAGTGTGTTTGGTGTGTCTAAAGTGTGTAAAGAACTTTTACTTACCTGTACTTACCTTAACAGCCTTTCTTCCTGCAGGCATCGGGAGCGCATCACTCAGCTGGAACTTAAAGCTGAATGGCTGCGATCTGTGAAAAGTGACAGCCTTCAGCTTTGAGTGCTGCTGAGAGTTCTAACTGAGTCTGTGCAGAATGACTCATGTCAGAACTCAGACTGTCAGTGTTTCACAGCTTCAAACAGCTGTCAAACGCTGATATTTCATCTGTTAAGAACTCTTGACAGATGAAATTTCAGTCTGTGACGTCACCTGTTGCCGGGTAGCCCTTAATTGGCCTGGTGAGTCCGCTGGGCGGGCTCAACAAGGTCAATCAAGGGAAAATCGCGTGGATTGGCCGGACGTCAAAGTAGGCGGGTCAAAAACCCGAAAGGGGAAGTCCCGCCTTCTTCCCGACAGGTTCGGGAAAATCTACCCCGCACTTTCCAACAGCACCAGGGGTTCGAGGAGTTCGTGGATTTCTTCATCACCATGTTTGAACTTATCCCCCCGCTGCTTCCCTTCTTCCCTTTCCCCTCAAAGCCAAACTCCCCCTGCCCCCCTAGTCTCCTGACAACTTTTAACAATTAATCCTCCATCTCTCTCTCTCTCTCTCTCTCTCTCATTCTCTCTCTCTCTCTCTCTCTCTCGTTTTCCCCCATCCCCTCTCCAAGCTCATCCATCAGACCTAACTCCTGCTCCCTCAACCCCACTAAACTGCTGACCACACAACGTCCCTGCCTGGCCTCGTGTTAGTTAACATTGTAAATAGTTCTTCCTCCCCGGCTACTGTACCTTCCCTTTCAAAACCATTTCATCTGACACATTTTGTCTCTTTTTCCTCGGTTTATGTTTTTCTCTATCTAGCTCAATTTATCTCTCACTCTGTATGCCTCTCATGCACTTCCTTTTTTCCTCTGCCTCTCTCGCACTCTCTCTCTCGCACTCTGCCACTCACTGCGATCCGCTGATGCTGTTGGAAAGTGCATGTGTGTGGATGTTGGGTGGGCACAGCCTGCGACCCTCACTCTCGGGGCCCACCGGTGAAGAACGAGCACCCGGGTCAGGTACAGCGCCTTCTGGCACCTGCGGAACTGTCAGCACTTTCAGTAGAGGGGGAGGTGCGGGGAGAAATGGGGAGGGCAACAAAAAGCTGGGAATAGAAAAACAATACGTAAAGTCTTAAAGTCGAGTGCCGTTTAATGTCGATCAAACATTTACATTAAATAAGTTTTTAAAGTGAACAAAAGACATAACAGCAGAGTTGGGAATATGAGGGCAGATGATCCAAATCCTCATTCCGAGTGAGGTATCTCACTCGATGTCAGTGTAGACAGGAAAGTTGCTGGCGCAATATCTGTGAATTCACACCCACTGAAATCAATGGGTAGAAAACGGCAGGCTGGAGGTGAGGGTGGAGGAAGCAGGGGAGAGGGGTTGAATGAGACGGTTGGTAGCGGAGAAAAGAAGCCAAGCCACTTGCCAGGCCTGGATTCCAGCGGTGGGGTGGGCATAGGCCACCGTGGAGATCGGTACACCTCCACAGCCTTGGCGGGACGACCACTGCACAAAGACTGCAGAGAAGGGGCAGCAACTCCTGCCTTAGGAAAGCCCCGCCCCCTCCCCCGCCGTCAGAGGTTCTGCGCCTTACAAGGCACTTCCAGAAATTGGGTCTCTGCACGTCTCCCGCCAGAATCCCCCGTGTAATCTGCATACAGGCAAAAAATGAGCAGCGCCAGGAGCTAATTTTATCTTTCGGATGAGATCTTAAACCGAGGTCCCGTCTGCCCTCGCAGGTGGCTGTAAAAGATCCCATGGCACTATTTCAAAGAAAAGCAGCGGAGTTCTCCCCGGTGTCCTGGCCAATATTTATCCCTCAACTAACATCACTAAAGCAGATTATCTGCTCATTATCACATTGCTGTTTGTGGGAGCTTGCTGTGCGCAAATTGGCTGCCGCGTTTCCTACATTACAACAGTGACTACACTTCAAAAAGTACTTCATTGTCTGCAAGGTGCTTTGGGACCTCCTGAGGTTATGAAAGGTGTTAAATAAATGCAAGTTATTTCTTAATGTCGTTCAGAGGTAACTTACAGTCTTCTGGAGTGCGACACCTAACGATCTCGGAGCGGGGACCAGCACCCAAAGCGTTGTAGGCAAAGACGTTCATCTCGTAGTCACAGTACGGGTAGAGATTGGTGAGATCGGCAGAGGGCGTGGTTGTGTTTATGACTTGAGAAGAACTCTCATCCCCTTCAATCCAATAGGTCACCTGCACAAGAAGGAGCCCCTGGTTATCTCACCTGATCCATCCAGCTTCCCTGGGATGATGGCATTGGCCATTTCATAGAATTACACAGAATCTACAGCACAGAAACAGACCATTCGGCCCAACTAGTCAGTGCTGGTGTTTATACTCCACGAGTCTCCTCCCATTCCATCTCCCTCATCTCAGCCTTTCAGCACATCTTTCTATTCCTTTTTCTCTCATGTCCTCGTCTAGTTTCCTTTTGAAACCATCTAAGCTATTTGCCTCAGCCACTTCCTGTGGTAGCGAGTGCCACATTCTAACCACTCTCGGAATAAAGAAATTTCTCCTTACTTCCCTATTGGATTTATTAGTCACTATCTTGTATTTATGGCCCCTAGTTTTGGATTCTCCCACAAGTGGAAACATTCTCTCTCCATCTACCCCGCCCAACCCATTCATCATTTTAATGACCTCTATCTGTCAGATCACCTCTAAGTTTTCTCTTTTCTAAAGAAAAAGCCCCAACCTGTTCAATCTTTCCCGATAGTGGTAATCTCTCAGTTCTGGGATCATCCTTATAAATCTTTTTTGGCACTTTCTCCAGTGCTTCTTGGTCCTTTTTATAGTATGGAGACCAGAGCTGAGCACAGAAGTGCGGCCTGACCAGGGTCCTGTACAAGTTCAACATAACGTCATTACTTTTGAATTCTATACCCCTCGAAATAAATCCCAGGCCTTTGTTAGTATTTTTAATTGTTTTCCTGACTTGCGATGCTGCCTTTAATGATTTGTTCACCTGTATCCCGAGATCCCTTTGCTCTTCCACCCCATTCAGTTTCTTATTCTCTAAGGTGTGGGTGGATGTTTCTGTTTTTCCTACCAAAGTGCATCACCTCACATTTATCTATGTTAAAGTTCATTTGCCACTTAATCAAATCAAATCAAATCAACTTTTATTGTCATTGTTAGTGCACAAGTGCAGTACAACGAAATGTAGGCTTGCGGCTCCCGAGAGTGTACAATTTGGATTAGGACACTTAAACATTCAACATACATTTATACATTTGGCTTGCAGTATATTAGCATAAATATGACCATAATAAAGTGCATTGGCAGATGTGCAGGCTTTAGTGTTTATTTGTGGAGTTCAGTAGGATGACAGCCCTGGGAAAGAAGCTGTTCCTAAATCTGGTCGTACGGGTGCGAATGCATCTGTAGCGTCTTCCAGATGGTAGGAGGGCGAACAGACTGTGGCTGGGGTGGGTAGGGTCTTTGATGATGGACCGTGCCCTCCGTAGGCAGCGTTTCTGATATATATGCTCTATGGTCGGTAGCCGGGTGCCGGTAATGCGTTGGGCAGTTTTGACTACCCGCTGCAGGGCTTTCTGGTCATGGGAGCTACAGCTGCCATACCATACCATGATACAGTTTGTCAGGATGCTCTCTATAGTGCAGCGGTAGAAGTTAGAGAGGATCAGGGGTGACAGATTACATCCCTTCAGCCTCCTCAAGAAATATAGGCGCTGCTGGGCCTTCTTCACCAGAGAGGAGGTGTTGAGGGACCAGGAGAGGTCTCCCGTGATGTGGACTCCGAGGAACTTAAAGCTGGCCACCCTTTCCACCTCCGCCCCATTGATGTGGATGGGGGTGTGACTTCCGCCTTTGGACTTCCTGAAGTCCACGATTATTTCCTTTGTTTTCTTGGTGTTAAGGGCCAGGTTGTTGTCGGCGCACCACTTCACGAGATGCTGGACCTCCTCCCTGTAGGCTGACTCATCGTTGTTGGTGATCTGGCCTACTACTGTGGTGTCATCCGGAAACTTGATGATGGTGTTGGAACCATTAACAGCCACACAGTCGTGGGTGAAGAGGGAGTAGAGGAGGGGGCTCAGCACACATCCTTGTGGGGCCCCCGTGTTCAGGGTCAGGGGGGGGAGGTGTGGTTACCTAATTTGACAGACTGGGGTCTGTTTGTTAGGAAGTCCAGGGTCCAGTTGCAGAGGGAAGTGTTCAGGCCAAGAGTTTGGAGTTTGGTGGCCAGCTTGCAAGTTTTCTAATGTCTGCTTGTATTGAGTTGTGTTGCATTCTTCCTCAGTGTTATCTAGACCCCCCCGCCCCCCCAGTTTGGTTTCATCTGCAAATGTTGATATTGAGTTACTTATACCTAAGTCCAAATCATTAATATAAATTATGAATAACAGTGGTCCCAGCACTGGTCCTTGTGGAACACCACTTTCTACCTTCCTCCAATCTGAATAATTACCCCATCGCTCTGCTTTCTATATTTTTAGCCAATTTGCTATCCACTCAGCTATTTGTCCCCTGACTCCACATGCCCTAACCTTTGTCATGAGCCTACTGTGTTGTACCTTATCGAAGGGCCTTTTGAAAACGTTGGCCATTGTTGGCATTCAAATGGCCACAGCATCAATCAAACTGTTCATACAACCAGAGCAAACTCATAGAATCTTACTTCACAGAAGGAGGCCATTCGGCCCATCGTGCCTGTGCCGGCTCTTTGAAAGAGCTCTCCAATTAGTCTCACTCCCCCTGCTCTTTCCCCATAGCCCTGCACATTTTTCTTTTCCAAGTATTTATCGAATTCCCCCTTTTGAAAGTTACTATTGAATCTGCTTCCACTGCCCTTTCAGGCAGCGCATTCCAGATCACAGCAACTCACTGCGTAAAAAAATTCTCCTCATCTCCCCCTCTGGATTTTTTGTCAATCACCTTAAATCTGTGTCCTCTGGTTACCGACCCTCCTGCCACTGGATACACACACACAGACACACAGAAACCCCACAGTGCAGATAGAGGCCATTTCGGCCCATCGAGCCTGCACCGACACACATCCCACCCGATCCTCGTAACCCCTACACCAACACATATCCCACCCTATCCCCGTAATCCCACGTATTTAATCCCCCTAACACTAAGGGTCAATTTATCATAGCCAATCAACCTAACCCGCACATCTTTGGACTGTGGGAGGAAACCGGAGCACCCGGAGAAAACCCACGCAAACACGGGGAGAATGTGCAAACTCCACACAGACAGTCACCCGAGTTTCTCCCCATCTACTCTATCAAACCCCTCATGATTTTGAACACTTCTATTAAATCGCCCCTTAATGTTCTCTGCTCTAAGGAGAACAATCTCAGTTTCTCTAGTCAACTCCTTTAGTAAAGGGGGCAGATACCTTACCATGACCCTTATTATGTTATATAATATATAGAGATACTCACCAGGCACCAGTGTTTGAAAGAGGGAAATTGATGGACGTCAGGAGACTTCAAGCTATTTGTCTTTGTGGGCCACATGGGATGAACCATGGAGCGTTGGGGGGTGGCGGGGACGGGGGGGGGGGGCACACAGGATGTACCATGGAACGTCAGGGGGGCATACAGGATGTACCATGGAATGTCAGGGGGGCCACAAGGGACATACCATGGAACTTCGGGAGGTGGGGGGACCCACACGGGATGTACCATGAAACTTTGAAGGCCACACATAAATTTTAAATCCCCGTTCTAGTTCATTTGCATTTATTTCACGTTGCTGATGTTAACAGATTTTGCTGTTCTGATTTAGGATTTAGCGCCAAGATCGGCCCGTTCCAAACCTCCAGCAAGAAATATTAATCGCAAATGGTGCCGAGTTTCCTGGGCTTCGAGGCCCAGATGTGGCGCGTGGAAAGGCGATGCAAGGTCTGAAGTTATTGATATGCCACCAGAAGAGTGACCATTGGCAGGAATTTCCTCGGAAATTCTCCCACTCCACCACTCTAACTTTGCCTGAAATTCGACCTAAAGGGGATTTCCGCCAAAGTAATGGCCCCGCAGCGGGAGGAGCCCTGGAGAAACTCCAGGTGACCGTCTCTGTTACAGAAGCTGTGTTACGTTAGCTTGTGTCTGGACTCCATTTTGTGTTGAGGACTCCATTTTATACAGGAAACTTTGTGTTATCCGGAGGCTAAATGTCCAGCAAGCTCGAGCCACTGGCAAAAATCAGGAGCCGTTTTGTTAGGTTTTTTTTCTTCTCGTGGCTTTTTTTTCCAACAGTCAGGCTCTGCAAAGTCTCTGTAGCTTAGCAACAGCTTCAGAGAGATGCTTCCAGAGTACGGGCCGACTGTTTAGAAGCTGTTGCTAAGCAACAGTGTTTGTTGTCAGATACGGAGATGAAAAGCTCCGTATGTTTCAACATCAGCGCTGGTTTGTCCGGCAGTTTTGAGGGAACGGCAACAGCTCGGTCCCGTCGGTGCCGGATAGCACAAAGTTTCCTGAAGTTAAAACAAGCAGTATCTGAGAAATGTCAACAATAAGCTCAGACTGTCAAGGCCCCAAGTACCGACTAGTGTCATTAAAGATAGGTTTCTGTTCTGTAAATATGTGGGTCCGGTATTGTCATGGTTATGTTACTAGACCAGCAATGCAGAGAACGTGAGTTCAAATCCCACCATCGCAGTTTGAGAATTGGAATTCAGTTTGAAAAATCTGGTCTCAGTAAAAGTGACCGTGAAGCAGTCGGAGTATTCGTAAAAACCCAACTGGTTTACTAACGTCCTTTAGGGAAGGAAACCAGCCATCCTTACCCGGTCTGGGTCTATATGTGACTCCAGTCAACTCCAGTTTGACTCTTAACCTTCCTCCGAAGTGGCCTAACAAGCCACCTTCTCGAGGGCAACTAGGGATGGGCAATAAATGCTGGCCTTGCCAGCGATGCCCACATCCCGAGAATGAATAATAATTTTTAAAAATGTAGTTCTAACCTTCTGCTACTTAAATTTATCCGTCTTAGTGATGTATTTACCTCTTCTGTAAGATGTAAGGAGACAGACAGCTTATGATAAGTCCACCATGGAGTTATCGCCCATTGGTACAACAGAGAGAGTGAGTCTTTGGAACGCTCAGCTAATGTAATCAAAGGGTGAAGGTCATGGAAGAGGTATGAGGTAATGGTCTGTAGTTGGCGGTGTAATTTATTGTCACAGGAGGTTCGGGAGATCGAGGGTTGGCAACCTCGCTACAGAGCTCCTCCGCAGCCCTCGCATCACCGCACGTGTTCTCCGTGAGTATCATCACCTCTAATAAATCTATAAGTGAAGTTTCTGTATCCAGAACTCTGATTCCTGGCACAGAAGACAACAGCTCTCTCTAGTATTTCTCAATGGTCTCCGAGTTTGATACCTCTCACTCACACCTGAACCAATAGCCTTGCTGCTCACACTCTAACCAATGGCCTTGCTGCTCACACTCTAACCAATGGCCTTGCTGCTCACACCTGAACCAATGGCCTTGCTGCTCACACCCTAACCAATGGCCTTGCTGCTCACACTCTAACCAATGGGCTTGCTGCTCACACTCTAACCAATAGTCTTGCTGCTCACACTCTAACCAATGGGCTTGCTGCTCACACTCTAACCAATAGTCTTGCTGCTCACACTCTAACCAATGGCCTTGCTGCTCACACTCTAACCAATGGGCTTGCTGCTCACACTCTAACCAATGGCCTTGCTGCTCACACTCTAACCAATGGCCTTGCTGCTCACACTCTAACCAATAGTCTTGCTGCTCACACTCTAACCAATGGCCTTGCTGCTCACACTCTAACCAATGGCCTTGCTGCTCACACTCTAACCAATAGTCTTGCTGCTCACACTCTAACCAATAGTCTTGCTGCTCACACTCTAACCAATGGCCTTGCTGCTCACACTCTAACCAATGGCCTTGCTGCTCACACTCTAACCAATAGTCTTGCTGCTCACACTCTAACCAATGGCCTTGCTGCTCACACTCTAACCAATGGCCTTGCTGCTCACACTCTAACCAATGGCCTTGCTGCTCACACTCTAACCAATAGTCTTGCTGCTCACACTCTAACCAATGGCCTTGCTGCTCTCACCCTAACCAATGGCCTTGCTGCTCACACCCTAACCAATGGCCTTGCTGCTCACATCCTAACCAATGGCCTTGCTGCTCACATCCTAACCAATGGCCTTGCTGCTCTCACCCTAACCAATGGCCTTGCTGCTCACACCCTAACCAATGGCCTTGCTGCTCACATCCTAACCAATGGCCTTGCTGCTCACATCCTAACCAATGGCCTTGCTGCTCACACCCTAACCAATGGCCTTGCTGCTCACATCCTAACCAATGGCCTTGCTGCTCTCACCCTAACCAATGGCCTTGCTGCTCACACCCTAACCAATGGCCTTGCTGCTCACATCCTAACCAATGGCCTTGCTGCTCACACCCTAACCAATGGGCTTGCTGCTCACATCCTAACCAATGGGCTTGCTGCTCACACTCTAACCAATGGCCTTGCTGCTCACACTCTAACCAATAGTCTTGCTGCTCACACTCTAACCAATGGGCTTGCTGCTCACACCCTAACCAATGGGCTTGCTGCTCACACTCTAACCAATGGGCTTGCTGCTCACACTTTAACCAATGGCCTTGCTGCTCACACCCTAACCAATAGTCTTGCTGCTCACACTCTAACCAATGGCCTTGCTGCTCACACTCTAACCAATGGGCTTGCTGCTCACACCCTAACCAATAGTCTTGCTGCTCACACTCTAACCAATAGTCTTGCTGCTCACACTCTAACCAATGGGCTTGCTGCTCACACTCTAACCAATGGCCTTGCTGCTCACACTCTAACCAATGGCCTTGCTGCTCACACCCTAACCAATGGCCTTGCTGCTCTCACCCTAACCAATGGGCTTGCTGCTCACACCCTAACCAATGGCCTTGCTGCTCACACCCTAACCAATGGCCTTGTTGCTCACACTCTAACCAATGGCCTTGCTGCTCACATCCTAACCAATAGCCTTGCTGCTCACATCCTAACCAATAGCCTTGCTGCTCACATCCTAACCAATAGCCTTGCTGCTCACATCCTAACCAATAGCCTTGCTGCTCACATCCTAACCAATAGCCTTGCTGCTCACATCCTAACCAATAGCCTTGCTGCTCACATCCTAACCAATAGCCTTGCTGCTCTCACCCTAACCAATGGCCTTGCTGCTCACATCCTAACCAATAGCCTTGCTGCTCACATCCTAACCAACAGCCTTGCTGCTCACACTCTAGCCAATAGGCTTGCTGCTGATGGTCGGTGATCCATTACCTTGTATCCTGTTGGCCGGCCAGGCGGTGGGATCCAATTCATGCGGATTCTCTTGCTGTCGATTGGCTGAGCTTTGACACTGGCGGGCGGGGAGTCAATCGAGATGGCGCCTTGTTTGAGGGGAATCGTTGCTTGAGTTACTGTAACGTCAGAGAGCAGGACACGTTAACAAAAGACCTTGGATTTTTTTACCCTGCTGGTGCATCCACTGACTAAGGAAGGATGGCTCGATGGGGAGCAAGCCTTTGCTGCTACCTTGGAGTTTGTACCATTTTTATCTACATCCCCATGAAAGGTTCTCCTCTTCCAATTGAAACAAAAGAAACAGCACCCAACCATCACAGCCTCAGGGCAGCCAGCTCACTGCGCATGAGCTGGTGGCCACACCAGTAGAGAGACCGGCGGACCCTGCAGACATTGGCACTTTTGTTCCATGTTCCAGTGTCAGCCGTGGCTCAGTGGGTAGCACTCTCGCATCCGAGTCAGAAGGTTGTGGGTTCAAGTCCGTACGAATCTCTCCCGTTTCCCTGAATGGTGCACTCTGAAAGAGTCCATAATCCAGGCTGACAATTGTTGTGTCAGTGTGTGAGAGTGAGAGCAAGTTTGAGAGTGAGTGTGAGAGTGAGTGTGAGGGAACATGAAAGAGTGGGTCAGTGAGTGAGCGTGTGAGGATGAGCGCGAGACATTGATAAGAGTTGCAATCCAGGAACTCGCCTGCAGCAAGCTCTGACCTCAACACTCATCCTCTCCCCACCCAACTCCACCCCTTCCCCTTCCATCCAGCCACCCTCCCCCGGCATGGCTGGGGTGGGAAAAGGAGAAGAGGAGATTCAGTTCTTACGGATTGTAAACAGCACTTGACTATTATACTAGACCTCGCGCCAGCGAATGCACGAGAAGCTAGTTTCTGAGTTGTCACATGGCTCATACACTGAAATAATCGTTTATAAGACCTTTATAATTGTTCAATGCCATTTATGTTACCACTGACCACTACACTACCGTACCCCAAAAAACAGAGAGGGAGTCTTCCAAAGGAGCAGGGAGGTCGAGAATGCTAACAGATAAAAAAAGTGACTAAAAAAATGGGGCCTAAGATCAGAGGTTGGTTGGATTAATGAGAGTCATGTGGACAAGGAGAAATCCTCGGTCCTCACAGACCCTGCTCCCAGTACAGGTGCAGAGCTCAGACCCATCCCAAAACACCCGCGTAGTGTAGCTCAAACCTGACTTACAGTCATCCGGAGTGCGGCAGCGAGCGATGTTGGAGCGGGGACCAGAGCCCACAACGTTGTAGGCCAGCACGTCCATTGCATAGTCACAGCCCGGGTGGAGATTGGTGAGCTCGACAGACGTATTCTTTGTGTCTATGATCTTAGAGGCAAACTCGTCATCTTCAGGCCAATACTTCAGCTGGAAAAAACCATGGCCAGTTAGTTATATTGCCCAGATACTTATCACACGTTAGTTATATTGCCCAGATACTTATCCCACGTGTTAGTTATATTGCCCAGATACTTATCCCACACGTTAGGAAAATTGATGGGACTGAAGGCCGATAAATCCCCAGGGCCTGATGGTCTACATCCCAGGGTACTTAAGGAAGTGGCCCTAGAGATAGTAGATGCATTGCTGGTCATCTTCCAGAACTCGATAGACTCTGGAACAGTACCCATGGATTGGCGGGTAGCTAATGTTACCCCACTATTCAAAAAAGGTGGTAGAGAAAAATCGGGGAATTATAGACCGGTAAGCCTGACATCGGTAGTGGGGAAAATGCTAGAGTCTATTATAAAAGATGTAATAGCAGAGCACTTGGAAAGCAGTGACAGGATCGGACAAAGTCAACATGGATTTACAAAAGGTAAATCATGCTTGACTAATCTACTGGAATTTTTTGAGGATGTAACTGGTAAAATAGATAAGGGAGAACCAGTGGATGTGGTGTATTTGGACTTTCAGAAGGCTTTCGATAAGGTCCCACATAAGAAATTAGCGTGCAAAATTAAGGCACAAGGGATTGGGGGCAAGGTATTGACTTGGATAGAGAACTGGTTGGCGGACAGAAAGCAAAGAGTTGGAATAAACGGGTCGTTTTCCGAGTGGCAGGCAGTGACTAGTGGGGTACCGCAAGGATCGGTCCTAGGACCCCAGCTGTTCACAATATATATTAATGATCTGGACGAGGGAATTGGATGTAATATCTCCAAATTTGCAGATGACACAAAGCTGGGTGGGAGGGTAAGCTGTGAGGAGGATGTCGTGAAACTCCAGTACGATTTGGACAGGTTGGGTGATTGGGCGGAAACATGGCAAATGCACTATAATGTGGATAAATGTGAGGTTATCCACTTTGGTGGCAAAAACAAGAAGGCAGATTATTATTTGAATGGCAATAGATTGGGAGAAGGGGAAGTGCAAAGAGACCCGGGTGTTATTGTGCACCAGTCGCTGAAGGTAAGCATGCAGTTGCAGCGGGCGGCTAAGAAGGCAAATGGTATGTTGGCCTTCGTAGCAAGAGGGTTCGAGTACAAGAACAAAGATGTCTTGCTGCAGTTGTACAGGGCCTTGGTGAGACCGCACCTTGAGTGCTGTGTGCAGTTTTGGTCGCCTTACCTGAGGAAGGACGTTCTTGCCATGGAGGGAGTGCAGCGGAGATTCACCAGGCTGATACCTGGGATGGCAGGAATGACGTACGAGGAGAGATTGTGTCGATTGGGCTTATACTCACTGGAGTTTAGAAGATTGAGAGGGGATCTCATCGAAACCTATAAAATTCTGTCAGGTCTGGACAGACTAGATGCAGGAAGGATGTTTATGATGGCCGGGGAGTCCAGAACCAGGGGTCACAGTCTAAGGATAAGGGGTAGGCCATTTAGGACAGAAATGAGGAGGAATTTCTTCACCCAGAGAGTGGTGAACCTGTGGAATTCTCTGCCACAGAGGGCGGTGGAGGCCAGTTCATTAAATACATTCAAGAAAGAGTTGGATATGTTTCTTGAGGCTAATGGGATCAAGCGACATGGGGAGAAGGCAGGGACAGGGTACTGAGTTTGGATGATCAGCCATGATCTCATTGAATGGCGGAGCAGGCTCGAAGGGCCGAATGGCCTACTCCTGCTTCTACCTTCTATGTTTCTATGTTTGCCCTGATACTTATCCCACGTGTTAGTTATATTGCCCAGATACTTATCCCACACGTTAGTTTTATTGCCCAGATACTTATCCCACACGTTAGTTATATTGCCCTGATACTTATCCCATGTGTTAGTTATATTGCCCAGATACTTATCCCATGCGTAAGTGATATTGCCCAGCTACTTATCCCACACGTTAGTTATATTGCCCAGATACTTATCCCACACGTTAGTTATATTGCCCAGATACTTATCCCACACGTTAGTTATATTGCCCAGATACTTATCCCACACGTTAGTTACATTGCCCAGATACTTCTCCCACACGTTAGTTACATTGCCCAGATACTTATCCCACGCGTTAGTTATATTGCCCAGATACTTATCCCACACGTTAGTTATATTGCCCAGATACTTATCCCACACGTTAGTTATATTGCCCAGATACTTATCCCACACGTTAGTTATATTGCCCAGATACTTATCCCACGCGTTAGTTATATTGCCCAGATACTTATCCCACGCGTTAGTTATATTGCCCAGATACTTATCCCACGCGTTAGCTATATTGCCCAGATACTTATCCCACGCGTTAGTTATATTGCCCAGATACTTATCCCACACGTTAGTTATATTGCCCAGATACTTATCCCACACGTTAGTTATATTGCCCAGATACTTATCCCATGCGTTAGTTATATTGCCCAGATACTTATCCCACACATTAGTTATATTGCCCAGATACTTATCCCACACGTTAGTTATATTGCCCAGATACTTATCCCACACGTTAGTTATATTGCCCAGATACTTATCCCACACGTTAGTTATATTGCCCAGATACTTCTCCCACGCATTAGTTATATTGCCCAGATACTTATCCCACACGTTAGTTATATTGCCCAGATACTTATCCCACACGTTAGTTATATTGCCCAGATACTTATCCCATGTGTTAGTTATGTTGCCCAGATACTTATCCCACACGTTAGTTATGTTGCCCAGATACTTATCCCACACGTTAGTTATATTGCCCAGATACTTATCCCACACATTAGTTATGTTGCCCAGATACTTATCCCACACATTAGTTATATTGCCCAGATACTTATCCCACGCGTTAGTTATATTGCCCAGATACTTATCGCATACGTTAGTTATATTGCCAAGATACTTATCCCACACGTTAGTTATATTGCCCAGATACTTATCCCACACGTTAGTTATATTGCCCAGATATTTATCCCACACGTTAGTTATATTGCCCAGATACTTATCCCACACGTTAGTTATATTGCCCAGATACTTATCCCACACGTTAGTTATATTGCCCAGATATTTATCCCACACATTAGTTATATTGCCCAGATACTTATCGCACACGTTAGTTATATTGCCAAGATACTTATCCCACACGTTAGTTATATTGCCCAGATACTTATCCCACACGTTAGTTATATTGCCCAGATACTTATCCCACACATTAGTTATATTGCCCAGATACTTATCGCACACATTAGTTATATTGCCCAGATACTTATCCCATGCGTTAGTTATATTGCCCAGATACTTATCCCACACATTAGTTATATTGCCCAGATACTTATCGCACACATTAGTTATATTGCCCAGATACTTATCCCATGCGTTAGTTATATTGCCCAGATACTTATCCCACACGTTAGTTATATTGCCCAGATACTTAGCCAACACATTAGTTATATTGCCCAGATACTTATCCCACACGTTAGTTATGTTGCCCAGATACTTATCCCACACGTTAGTTATATTGCCCAGATACTTATCCCATGTGTTAGTTATGTTGCCCAGATACATATCCCACACATTAGTTATATTGCCCAGATACTTATCCCATGCATTAGTTATATTGCCCAGATACTTATCCCACACGTTAGTTATATTGCCCAGATACTTATCCCATGTGTTAGTTATGTTGCCCAGATACATATCCCACACATTAGTTATATTGCCCAGATACTTATCCCATGCATTAGTTATATTGCCCAGATACTTATCCCACATGTTAGTTATATTGCTCAGATACTTATCCCATGCGTTAGTTATATTGCCCAGATACTTATCCCATGCGTTAGTTATATTGCCCAGATACTTATCCCACACGTTAGTTATATTGCCCAGATACTTATCCCATGTGTTAGTTATATTGCCCAGATACTTATCCCATGTGTTAGTTATATTGCCCAGATACTTATCGCACACGTTAGTTATATTGCCCAGATACTTATCCCACACATTAGTTATATTGCCCAGATACTTATCGCACACGTTAGTTATATTGCCCAGATACTTATCCCACACGTTAGTTATATTGCCCAGATACTTATCCCACACATTAGTTATATTGCCCAGATACTTATCCCATGCGTTAGTTATATTGCCCAGATACTTATCCCATGCGTTAGTTATATAGCCCAGATACTTATCCCACGTTAGTTATATTGCCCAGATACTTATCGCACACGTTAGTTATATTGCCCAGATACTTATCCCACACGTTAGTTATATTGCCCAGATACTTATCCCACACATTAGTTATATTGCCCAGATACTTATCCCATGCGTTAGTTATATTGCCCAGATACTTATCCCATGCGTTAGTTATATTGCCCAGATACTTATCCCACGTTAGTTATGTTGCCCAGATACTTATCCCACACGTTAGTTATATTGCCCAGATACTTATCCCACGTTAGTTATATTGCCCAGATACTTATCCCACACGTTAGTTATATTGCCCAGATACTTATCCCACACGTTAGTTATATTGCCCAGATACTTATCCCATGCGTTAGTTATATTGCCCAGATACTTATCGCACACATTAGTTATATTGCCCAGATACTTATCCCATGCGTTAGTTATATTGCCCAGATACTTATCCCATGCGTTAGTTATATTGCCCAGATACTTATCCCACATGTTAGTTATATTGCCCAGATACTTATCCCACACGTTAGTTATATTGCCCAGATACTTATCCCACGTGTTAGTTATATTGCCCAGATACTTATCGCACACATTAGTTATATTGCCCAGATACTTATCCCATGCGTTAGTTATATTGCCCAGATACTTATCCCATGCGTTAGTTATATTGCCCAGATACTTATCCCACATGTTAGTTATATTGCCCAGATACTTATCCCACACGTTAGTTATATTGCCCAGATACTTATCCCACGTGTTAGTTATATTGCCCAGATACTTATCGCACACATTAGTTATATTGCCCAGATACTTATCCCATGCGTTAGTTATATTGCCCAGATACTTATCCCATGCGTTAGTTATATTGCCCAGATACTTATCCCACATGTTAGTTATATTGCCCAGATACTTATCCCACACGTTAGTTATATTGCCCAGATACTTATCCCATGCATTAGTTATATTGCCCAGATACTTATCCCATGCGTTAGTTATATTGCCCAGATACTTATCCCACACGTTAGTTATATTGCCCAGATACTTATCCCACACGTTAGTTATATTGCCCACTTATCCCATGCGTTAGTTATGTTGCCCAGATACTTATCGCACACGTTAGTTATATTGCCCAGATACTTATCCCATGCGTTAGTTATATTGCCCAGATACTTATCCCATGCGTTAGTTATATTGCCCAGATACTTATCCCACATGTTAGTTATATTGCCCAGATACTTATCCCACGTTAGTTATATTGCCCAGATACTTATCCCACATGTTAGTTATATTGCCCAGATACTTATCCCACAAGTTAGTTATATTGCCCAGATACTTATCCCATGTGTTAGTTATATTGCCCAGATACTTATCCCATGCGTTAGTTATATTGCCCAGATACTTATCCCATGCGTTAGTTATATTGCCCATATACTTATCCCACACGTTAGTTATATTGCCCAGATACTTATCCCATGCGTTAGTTATATTGCCCAGATACTTATCACACATGTTAGTTATCGCACACGTTAGTTATATTGCCCAGATACTTATCCCACACGTTAGTTATATTGCCCAGATATTTATCGCACACATTAGTTATATTGCCCAGATACTTATCCCACACGTTAGTTACATTGCCCAGATACTTCTCCCACACGTTAGTTACATTGCCCAGATACTTATCCCACGCGTTAGTTATATTGCCCAGATACTTATCCCACACGTTAGTTATATTGCCCAGATACTTATCCCACACGTTAGTTATATTGCCCAGATACTTATCCCACACGTTAGTTATATTGCCCAGATACTTATCCCACGCGTTAGTTATATTGCCCAGATACTTATCCCACGCGTTAGTTATATTGCCCAGATACTTATCCCACGCGTTAGCTATATTGCCCAGATACTTATCCCACGCGTTAGTTATATTGCCCAGATACTTATCCCACACGTTAGTTATATTGCCCAGATACTTATCCCACACGTTAGTTATATTGCCCAGATACTTATCCCATGCGTTAGTTATATTGCCCAGATACTTATCCCACACATTAGTTATATTGCCCAGATACTTATCCCACACGTTAGTTATATTGCCCAGATACTTATCCCACACGTTAGTTATATTGCCCAGATACTTATCCCACACGTTAGTTATATTGCCCAGATACTTCTCCCACGCATTAGTTATATTGCCCAGATACTTATCCCACACGTTAGTTATATTGCCCAGATACTTATCCCACACGTTAGTTATATTGCCCAGATACTTATCCCATGTGTTAGTTATGTTGCCCAGATACTTATCCCACACGTTAGTTATGTTGCCCAGATACTTATCCCACACGTTAGTTATATTGCCCAGATACTTATCCCACACATTAGTTATGTTGCCCAGATACTTATCCCACACATTAGTTATATTGCCCAGATACTTATCCCACGCGTTAGTTATATTGCCCAGATACTTATCGCATACGTTAGTTATATTGCCAAGATACTTATCCCACACGTTAGTTATATTGCCCAGATACTTATCCCACACGTTAGTTATATTGCCCAGATATTTATCCCACACGTTAGTTATATTGCCCAGATACTTATCCCACACGTTAGTTATATTGCCCAGATACTTATCCCACACGTTAGTTATATTGCCCAGATATTTATCCCACACATTAGTTATATTGCCCAGATACTTATCGCACACGTTAGTTATATTGCCAAGATACTTATCCCACACGTTAGTTATATTGCCCAGATACTTATCCCACACGTTAGTTATATTGCCCAGATACTTATCCCACACATTAGTTATATTGCCCAGATACTTATCGCACACATTAGTTATATTGCCCAGATACTTATCCCATGCGTTAGTTATATTGCCCAGATACTTATCCCACACATTAGTTATATTGCCCAGATACTTATCGCACACATTAGTTATATTGCCCAGATACTTATCCCATGCGTTAGTTATATTGCCCAGATACTTATCCCACACGTTAGTTATATTGCCCAGATACTTAGCCAACACATTAGTTATATTGCCCAGATACTTATCCCACACGTTAGTTATGTTGCCCAGATACTTATCCCACACGTTAGTTATATTGCCCAGATACTTATCCCATGTGTTAGTTATGTTGCCCAGATACATATCCCACACATTAGTTATATTGCCCAGATACTTATCCCATGCATTAGTTATATTGCCCAGATACTTATCCCACACGTTAGTTATATTGCCCAGATACTTATCCCATGTGTTAGTTATGTTGCCCAGATACATATCCCACACATTAGTTATATTGCCCAGATACTTATCCCATGCATTAGTTATATTGCCCAGATACTTATCCCACATGTTAGTTATATTGCTCAGATACTTATCCCATGCGTTAGTTATATTGCCCAGATACTTATCCCATGCGTTAGTTATATTGCCCAGATACTTATCCCACACGTTAGTTATATTGCCCAGATACTTATCCCATGTGTTAGTTATATTGCCCAGATACTTATCCCATGTGTTAGTTATATTGCCCAGATACTTATCGCACACGTTAGTTATATTGCCCAGATACTTATCCCACACATTAGTTATATTGCCCAGATACTTATCGCACACGTTAGTTATATTGCCCAGATACTTATCCCACACGTTAGTTATATTGCCCAGATACTTATCCCACACATTAGTTATATTGCCCAGATACTTATCCCATGCGTTAGTTATATTGCCCAGATACTTATCCCATGCGTTAGTTATATAGCCCAGATACTTATCCCACGTTAGTTATATTGCCCAGATACTTATCGCACACGTTAGTTATATTGCCCAGATACTTATCCCACACGTTAGTTATATTGCCCAGATACTTATCCCACACATTAGTTATATTGCCCAGATACTTATCCCATGCGTTAGTTATATTGCCCAGATACTTATCCCATGCGTTAGTTATATTGCCCAGATACTTATCCCACGTTAGTTATGTTGCCCAGATACTTATCCCACACGTTAGTTATATTGCCCAGATACTTATCCCACGTTAGTTATATTGCCCAGATACTTATCCCACACGTTAGTTATATTGCCCAGATACTTATCCCACACGTTAGTTATATTGCCCAGATACTTATCCCATGCGTTAGTTATATTGCCCAGATACTTATCGCACACATTAGTTATATTGCCCAGATACTTATCCCATGCGTTAGTTATATTGCCCAGATACTTATCCCATGCGTTAGTTATATTGCCCAGATACTTATCCCACATGTTAGTTATATTGCCCAGATACTTATCCCACACGTTAGTTATATTGCCCAGATACTTATCCCACGTGTTAGTTATATTGCCCAGATACTTATCGCACACATTAGTTATATTGCCCAGATACTTATCCCATGCGTTAGTTATATTGCCCAGATACTTATCCCATGCGTTAGTTATATTGCCCAGATACTTATCCCACATGTTAGTTATATTGCCCAGATACTTATCCCACACGTTAGTTATATTGCCCAGATACTTATCCCACGTGTTAGTTATATTGCCCAGATACTTATCGCACACATTAGTTATATTGCCCAGATACTTATCCCATGCGTTAGTTATATTGCCCAGATACTTATCCCATGCGTTAGTTATATTGCCCAGATACTTATCCCACATGTTAGTTATATTGCCCAGATACTTATCCCACACGTTAGTTATATTGCCCAGATACTTATCCCATGCATTAGTTATATTGCCCAGATACTTATCCCATGCGTTAGTTATATTGCCCAGATACTTATCCCACACGTTAGTTATATTGCCCAGATACTTATCCCACACGTTAGTTATATTGCCCACTTATCCCATGCGTTAGTTATGTTGCCCAGATACTTATCGCACACGTTAGTTATATTGCCCAGATACTTATCCCATGCGTTAGTTATATTGCCCAGATACTTATCCCATGCGTTAGTTATATTGCCCAGATACTTATCCCACATGTTAGTTATATTGCCCAGATACTTATCCCACGTTAGTTATATTGCCCAGATACTTATCCCACATGTTAGTTATATTGCCCAGATACTTATCCCACAAGTTAGTTATATTGCCCAGATACTTATCCCATGTGTTAGTTATATTGCCCAGATACTTATCCCATGCGTTAGTTATATTGCCCAGATACTTATCCCATGCGTTAGTTATATTGCCCATATACTTATCCCACACGTTAGTTATATTGCCCAGATACTTATCCCATGCGTTAGTTATATTGCCCAGATACTTATCACACATGTTAGTTATCGCACACGTTAGTTATATTGCCCAGATACTTATCCCACACGTTAGTTATATTGCCCAGATATTTATCGCACACATTAGTTATATTGCCCAGATACTTATCCCATGCGTTAGTTATATTGCCCAGATATTTATCGCACACATTAGTTATATTGCCCAGATACTTATCACACACGTTAGTTATATTGCCCAGATACTTATCCCATGCGTTAGTTATATTGCCCAGATACTTATCCCATGCGTTAGTTACATTGCCCAGATACTCTCCCACGCGTTAGTTATATTGCCCAGATACTTATCCCACACATTAGTTATATTGCCCAGATACTTATCCCACGTGTTAGTTATATTGCCCAGATACTCTCCCACGCGTTAGTTATATTGCCCAGACATTTATCCCACACGTTAGTTATATTGCCCAGATACTTATCCCACACATTAGTTATATTGCCCAGATACTTATCCCACGTGTTAGTTATATTGCCCAGATACTTATCCCACACGTTAGTTATATTGCCCAGATACTCTCCCACGCGTTAGTTATATTGCCCAGATACTTATCCCATGCGTTAGTTATATTGCCCAGATACTTATCCCATGTGTTAGTTATATTGCCCAGATACTTATTCCACGTGTTAGTTATGTTGCCCAGATACTTATCCCATGCGTTAGTTATATTGCCCAGATACTTATCCCACGCGTTAGTTATATTGCCCAGATACTTATCCCACACATTAGTTATATTGCCCAGATACTTATCCCACACATTAGTTATATTGCCCAGATACTTATCCCACACGTTAGTTATATTGCCCAGATACTCTCCCACGCGTTAGTTATATTGCCCAGATACTTATCCCATGCGTTAGTTATATTGCCCAGATACTTATCCCATGTGTTAGTTATATTGCCCAGATACTTATCCCATGCGTTAGTTATATTGCCCAGATACTTATCCCACGCGTTAGTTATATTGCCCAGATACTTATCCCACACATTAGTTATATTGCCCAGATACTTATCCCATGTGTTAGTTATATTGCCCAGATACTTATCCCACACATTAGTTATGTTGCCCAGATACTTATCCCACATGTTAGTTATATTGCCCAGATACTTATCCCATGTGTTAGTTATGTTGCCCAGATACTTATCCCACACGTTAGTTATATTGCCCAGATACTTATCCCATGTGTTAGTTATATTGCCCAGATACTTATCCCACACATTAGTTATGTTGCCCAGATACTTATCCCACGCGTTAGTTATATTGCCCAGATACTTATCCCACGCGTTAGTTATATTGCCCAGATACTTATCCCACACATTAGTTATGTTGCCCAGATACTTATCCCACACGTTAGTTATATTGCCCAGATACTTATCCCACACATTAGTTATGTTGCCCAGATACTTATCCCATGTGTTAGTTATGTTGCCCAGATACTTATCCCATGCGTTAGTTATATTGCCCAGATACTTATCCCACACATTAGTTATATTGCCCAGATACTTATCCCACACATTAGTTATATTGCCCAGATACTTATCGCACACGTTAGTTATATTGCCCAGATACTTATCCCACACATTAGTTATGTTGCCCAGATACTTATCCCACACGTTAGTTATATTGCCCAGATACTTATCGCACACATTAGTTATGTTGCCCAGATACTTATCCCACACGTTAGTTATATTGCCCAGATACTTATCGCACACATTAGTTATGTTGCCCAGATACTTATCCCACACATTAGTTATATTGCCCAGATACTTATCGCACACGTTAGTTATATTGCCCAGGTACTTACCACTCACATTAGTTATATTGCCCAGATACTTATCCCACACATTAGTTATATTGCCCAGATACTTATCGCACACGTTAGTTATGTTGCCCAGATACTTATCCCACACGTTAGTTATATTGCCCAGATACTTATCCCACACATTAGTTATGTTGCCCAGATACTTATCCCATGTGTTAGTTATATTGCCCAGATACTTATCCCATGTGTTAGTTATATTGCCCAGATACTTATCCCATGTGTTAGTTATATTGCCCAGATACTTATCCCACACGTTAGTTATATTGCCCAGATACTTACCACACACATTAGTTATGTTGCCCAGATACTTATCCCATGTGTTAGTTATATTGCCCAGATACTTATCCCACACGTTAGTTATATTGCCCAGATACTTACCACACACATTAGTTATATTGCCCAGATACTTATCCCACATGTTAGTTAAATTGCCTAGTTAGATATGCTGCCCAGTTGGTCTGTCGAGGTATTATACAGTTTTACTTTTCGGTTCCAGTGCTCCGTGCCCATGTGTCCCACGCCAGCCCCGGGTCTCTCCCTTGCTCCCTGCCCGATCCTTGTTGTGCTCCCTTTGGTTTATCCAACTGGAAGACTGTAATGTCTTCTGAGATTCTGTTTTTAACAGTGAATATTGATGAGCGTCTAAAGGTTTTACAGTGGTGACACTGTATGGTCTAAACTGACACTGGATGTGGTGGGCAGTGTCCAGGACTGGTGGGTCGGGTACCCCTGGCACGGTGCGTAGCCTTACCTTATACCCTGACGGTTCACCCAGGTGCGGGCTCCAATTCACCCGGATCCTCTGGCTGTCGATTGGATGAGCTTTCAGATTGAGAGGTGGGGAGTCAATTAGAAGGATAGGCTGGTTGAGATTCATCATTTGCTTCACTGTAACATTAGACACAAGGATGCATTAATAAATAATCTACGACTCTCACCCCCCCGAGTCAGTCAGCCGTCTGATTATAGAAGCATGCCCCAGTGGGTTCCGCACTCTGTGAAGTTCCTTACGAATCTCTCCCATTCCCCTGACTGGTGCACTCTGAAAGAGCAGAACTAAACACATCCAATTCTGTGGCGCAAAATGCAACTAACGCAACCCCTTTCCACACACGAACGCAGATACACACACACATATCTGTCACTCTAAACAGCACTAAAAGTCTCATCAAAGGAGTCAAGAAAAGGAAACTCTAACAATGTAAGGAGTTCCTGAGCTGTTGCTGTATTGGTTCTTTGCTGTGGTCGGCTCACTGACTCCCGATTGGTTTTGCACAGTGACAATCGTGAGGAAAGTTTGTCAGGTCATCTATAGGGAAGATCCCAAACTGGGTCCTCAGCCCCCGGCCGTGACACACCCAGGAAGTTTACCCCGGGAGGGGAGGTCACAGCTTACTGCGCGAGGGACAGGAGCCGGTGCAACATAAAAACAGTCAGAGAGGGGGCACTTGCTCGACTGGGTCCCCCAGATCCCCTCGAACTGGTACAATGTCAAATAGGTTCAGTCAGCTTGAGTCTTGAGTTACTGTAAGTATAACATGAAGTGGAATTCAACCGCCTTCCCTTGATGATCGCTGGGGTGGTCAAGTCTGGGAACAGCTGGGAGATGCTCCCAAGTTCAGCCCCAGACCAGGGTGGCAGTAGAAGCACGGCAGTTTGCCTCAGCACCTTCGGCCCAGGGAGGGAGCGAGAGCTGCCTGATGGAAAGAGAATGAGCGCGTGTGTGTACCTGCATGGGTGTGCCTGTGTATACACGTGTGTGTGAGGGTGTGCCTGTGTATACACGTGTGTGTGAGGGTGTGCCTGTGTATACACGTGTGTGTGAGGGTGTGCCTGTGTATACACGTGTGTGCGAGGGTGTGCCTTATACACGGGTGTGCCTGTGTATACACGTGTGTGCGAGGGTGTGCCTGTGTATACATGTGTGTGCGAGGGTGTGCCTGTGTATAGACGGGTGTGCCTGTGTATACACGTGTGTGCGAGGGTGTGCCTGTGTATACACGTGTGTGCGAGGGTGTGCCTGTGTATACACGGGTGTGCCTGTGTATACACGTGTGTGCGAGGGTGTGCCTGTGTATACACGTGTGTGCGAAGGTGTGCCTGTGTATACATGTGTGTGCAAGGGTGTGCCTGTGTATACACGTGTGTGCGAGGGTGTGCCTGTGTATACACGGGTGTGCGAGGGTGTGCCTGTGTATACATGTGTGTGCAAGGGTGTGCCTGTGTATACACGTGTGTGCGAGGGTGTGCCTGTGTATACACGGGTGTGCCTGTGTATACACGTGTGTGCGCCTGTGTATACATGTGTGTGCGAGGGTGTGCCTGTGTATACACGTGTGTGCGAGGGTGTGCCTGTGTATACACGTGTGTGCGAGGGTGTGCCTGTGTATGCACGTGTGTGTGAGGGTGTGCCTGTGTATACACGTGTGTGCGAGGGTGTGCCTGTGTATACACGTGTGTGCGAGGGTGTGCCTGTGTATACATGTGTGTGCGAGGGTGTGCCTGTGTATACACGTGTGTGCATGGGTGTGCCTGTGTATACACGTGTGTGAGGGTGTGCCTGTGTATACACGTGTGTGCGAGGGTGTGCCTGTGTGTACACGTGTGTGCGAGGGTGTGCCTGTGTATACACGTGTGTGCTAGGGTGTGCGTGTGTATACACGGGTGTGCCTGTGTATACACGTGTGTGCGAGGGTGTGCCTGTGTATACACGTGTGTGCGAGGGTGTGCCTGTGTATACACGTGTGTGCAAGGGTGTGCCTGTGTATACACGGGTGTGCCTGTGTATACACGTGTGTGCGAGGGTGTGCCTGTGTATACACGTGTGCGCGAGGGTGTGCCTGTGTATACATGTGTGTGCGAGGGTGTGCCTGTGTATACACGGGTGTGCGAGGGTGTGCCTGTGTATACACGGGTGTGCCTGTGTATACACGTGTGTGCCTGTGTATACATGTGTGCGAGGGTGTGCCTGTGTATACATGTGTGTGCGAGGGTGTGCCTGTGTATACACGTGTGTGCGAGGGTGTGCCTGTGTATACATGTGTGTGCGAGGGTGTGCCTGTGTATACACATGTGTGCGAGGGTGTGCCTGTGTATACACGTGTGTGCGAGGGTGTGCCTGTGTATACACGTGTGTGCGAGGGTGTGCCTGTGTATACACGTGTGTGCGAGGGTGTGCCTGTGTAAACACGTGTGTGCGAGGGTGTGCCTGTGTATACACAGATGTGCGAGGGTGTGCCTGTGTATACACGTGTGTGCGAGGGTGTGCCTGTGTATACACGTGTGTGCAAGGGTGTGCCTGTGTATACACGTGTGTGCGAGGGTGTGCCTGTGTATACATGTGTGTGCGAGGGTGTGCCTGTGTATACACGTGTGTGTGAGGGTGTGCCTGTGTATACACATGTGTGTGAGGGTGTGCCTGTGTATACACGTGTGTGCGAGGGTGTGCCTGTGTATACACGTGTGTGCGAGGGTGTGCCTGTGCATACACGTGTGTGCGAGGGTGTGCCTGTGTATACACGTGTGTGCAAGGGTGTGCCTGTGTATACACGTGTGTGCAAGGGTGTGCCTGTGTATACACGTGTGTGCGAGGGTGTGCCTGTGTATACATGTGTGTGCGAGGGTGTGCCTGTGTATACACGTGTGTGAGGGTGTGCCTGTGTATACACATGTGAGGGTGTGCCTGTGTATACACGTGTGTGCGAGGGTGTGCCTGTGGGTACATGTGGGTACACATGTAAGTGTGTATGCACTTGTTAAGTGAGGCGAGAATTGGACTCGCCAGCAGCGATGCCCCCCTCGGTTAAACAGCCTCCCAGCACTCACTGTGTGCAGCTCACACAGAAGAACAGCTGCTTGGGCACGGCCCGTCAACGGTCTGTGCCGGGGCCGAACGTAACCAGGAAGAGTTGACTCCTTGCAGGTGGGGGGTGGTCGGGGGTGGGGGGGGGGGTGGGGGGCGGGGAGCCAGGGCAGTGGTGTGACCGAGAAATGGAAAACAAAAGGCGCAGGAAGCAAAAGGGGTTAAGGAGTCAGTCGAACGCACCGCTCTCATCAGCGATGGTGACAGTGGTGCGGGGAAACTTCCCCAGCTTCGCTCCATTTCGGGGCTTGTAGAGCTCCATGAGGAACTGTTTGATCTGTTCGTTTCCCAGGAGGGAGTCAATCTCTGTTTGCTCCAGGAGTTTGACGGGAATCTCCTTGCGGGTCTCTCCGGGGAGGAACGTGACCTCGTTCTCTGTCGATACGTAATCCTGCAAGGGACAAAAAGCAAGAAGTGTGAAGTGATTCACTTTGGTAGGAAGAACAGAAAAACAGATTATTTTTTAAACGGTGAGAAACTTTCAAATGTTGGTGTTCAGAGAGATTTGGGTGTCTTCGTGCAAGAAACACAGAAAGCTAGCATGCAGGTACAGCAAGCAATAAGGAAGGCAAATGGCATGTTGGCCTTTATTGCAAGGGGGTTGGAGCATAAGAGTAAGGAAGTCTTACTACAATTGTACAGGGCCTTGGTGAGACCACACCTGGAGTACTGGGCACAGTTCTGGTCTCCTTAAGTGAGGAAGGATATACTTGCCTTGGAGGCGGTGCAACGAAGGTTCACTAGATTGATTCCTGGGATGAGAGGGCTGTCCTATGAGGAGAGATTGTGTAGAATGGGCCGATACTCTCTGGAGTTTAGAAGAATGAGAGGTGATCTCATTGAAACATACAAGATTCTGAGGGGGATTGACAGGGTAGATGCTGAGAGGTTGTTTTCACCTGGCTGGAGTGTCTAGAACTAGGGGGCATCGTCTCAGGATAAGGGGTCGGCCATTTAAGACTGAGATGAGGAGGAATTTCTTCACTCAGAGGGTTGTGAATCTTTGGAATTCTCTGCCCCAGAGGGCTGTGAATGCTGAGTCTTTGAGTATATTCAAGGCTGAGATCGGTAGATTTTTGGACTCTAGGGGAATCGAGGGATATGGAGATCGGGCGGGAAAGTGGAGCTGAGGTCGACGATCAGCCATGATCTTATTGAATGGCGGAGCAGGCTCGAGGGGCCGTATGGCCTACTCCTGCTCTTATTTCTTAGGGTGTAGGGCTTTATCAATAGAGGAATAGAGTACAAAAGCAAGAAAGTTATGCGAAACCTTTATAAAACACTGGTTAGGCCTCAGCTGGAGTATTGTGTTCAGTTCTGGGCCCCGCACTTTAGGAAGGACATCCGTCACGGCCTTGGAGAGGGTGCAGAAAAGATTTACTAGAATGAGGGACTTCAGTTACATGGAGAGACTGGAGAAACTGGGGTCGTTCTCCTTAGAGCAGAGAAGGTTAAGAGATTTGATAGAGGTGTTCAGAATCATGAACGGTTTTGACAGGGTAAATAAGGGGAAACTGTTTCCAGTGGCAGGAGGGTCGGTCACCAGAGGACACAGATTTAAGGTAATTGGCAAAAGAACCAGAGGGGAGATGAGGTAATGTTTTTATACAGCGAGTTGCTGTGATCTGGAATGCACTGCCTGAAAGGGTGGTGGAAGCAGATTCAATAATAACATTCAAGAGAATTGGATAAATACCAGAAGGGAAAAAGTTTACAGGGCTACGGGGAAAGAGAAGGGGAGTGGAATTAATTGGACAGCTCTTTCAAAGAGCCGGCACAGACACGATGGGCCGAATGGTCTCCTTCTGTGCTGTTTCATTCTGTGATTTGAAGATGACAGACAGTGGATACCCCGGGTCACAGGGAGACACAGACCTTGCCTTAGAACACACAGGAAACGCTCAGCACATCCAGCAAGCCATCCAGGCCCACGTACACACAGCACACACGAGACCAGAGAGAGAATAAGACATCCTGGAGCCTGGGCACCACGAATATTCTGGGCTCATCCACAACCATTACAGCCGACAAAGTACTATTTGAAGTGTAGTCACTGTTGTAATGTGGGAAACGCGGCAGCCAATTTACGCACAGCAAGCTCCCACAAACAGCAATGTGATGATGACCAGATAATCTGTTTTAGTAATGTCGGTTGAAGGATAAATATTGGCCAGGACACCGGGAGAACTCCCCTGCTCTTCTTCCAATAGTGCCATGGGATGTTTTACGTCCACCTGAGAGAGCAGGCGGGGCCTCGGTTTAACGTCTCATCCGAAAGACGGCACCTCCGGAATTACATTACAGGAAACTCTTTTTTATCTGGCACCGACGGGACCGGCGTGGTGCCGGTTGATCAAAAAGTCCGGATTACAGAGAGGTATACGTACCAAGGTACGAGAGCCCTGTACACGGCCACAGGTGCAGGAGCCCCGGTTACATGGCCACTAATATATAGTAAAACTTTCCTGAACCTACTCCTGAATTTTGCCGATTAAGAGAGATTTCTGGATATTTAGGTGCACAAAAACAGGCAATTCGGGCCCCACAGGTCAGTGCCGGTGTTTATGGGTCCACACGAGCCTCCTCCCACCCTACTTCATCTCACCTTATCGGTATATCCTTCTAGTCCTTTCTCCCTCATGTGTTTATCCAGCTTCCCCTTAAAGACATCAGTGCTATTCGCCTCAACTACTCCATGGGGTAGTGAGCACTCTCTGGGTAAAGAAATCCCTATTGGATTTATTAGTAAATAACTTATATTTATGGTCCCTAGTTTTAGACTCTCCCACAAGTGGAAACATCTTTCTACGTCTACCCTATCGAACCCCTTCATCATTTTAAAGAACTGTTTCAGGTCACCTGACAGTCTTCTCTTTTCTAGAGAAAAGGGCCCCAGCCTGTTCAATCCTTCCTGATACTGTAGTTCTGGTGTCATTTTTGCACCTTCTCCAATGCCTCAATATCCTTTTTATAATATGGAGACCAGAACTGGGCACAGTGCTCCAAGTGTAATATGGAGACCATATCATAGAAATGGTCACCGGTGGTAATCCTGGGCGGTGTAAGTGGTGGGGGCCGTACTTCTCTCGGGCTCCCCGAGCTATGTCACCGCATGTCAGCCATACCTTGCCATCCTTGGCGGTGAGATCTCTGGTCCTGTAGGAGACCTGCGTCCGTCCGTCCTCGATTATCTCCCGGAGCAGGGGGATTTTGGCCACTTTGTCCTGCCGCTGGTACGTGTAGGATGGCTGCAGGAAGGTGACGATGCTTTTAGCTACGGGCAAGAGCAGAAACACACGCGTCATACGGCGGCGGGATAAAACAAGCGGTGGGAATTTACCCACCCGTCGCCAGGGTTTCCGCTGAAGTTGTGGCAGCCTATCGGCAGGAGCAGCGCCCCCCCCCACCCCCCACAACCCCGAGGAAATTCCCAGCTTTTTAATGGAGTTCCCAGCACGTCTGCTGGTCCTGCTGGGAAGGGAGCGCGTGCAAGGGTGTCGGAGTGGGCACAGGCGCAGGCTCAGCTGCGATGCCTTCCGTGATCAAATGCCCTACCGGCACTCGCTGCCTAAACTCATCCATTGTAAATGACCACTTGCATGAGAGGCAATTGGTGCTCATGGACCCATAGCCCAGAGTCGGCAAGTTCGGGGGACGGGGCGGGGAAGAAGGTGGCCAACAACAACCTGACAGCTGGGCTCGGTGATGGCTCATTAGGTAATTACACCGTGTGGTGCGGCACTGAGACACACAGACCAGGTCTGATCCCCGGGGCTTTGCCGAGCTAACTAATCATTAGGAGCACCACGATCAGCCTCACTGCTCCTGCTTTAGGGAAGGGTTAGAGAAATATATATTTTGGACCAATATCCCCACTCCTGATCCCAATCCAGCAGCTCCTGCCAGATAGTGAGTACATATGCCAGCAGGCAAGGACAGAACTGTGCTCAGCTATGATGCCTTCCACAGTTGAATAGACTACTGTCCAGCCTCAGCCATGAAGAATGGCCATTACTGGAGGGCGGCCTTTTAGCACCTTCAGGAGAAAATGGGGGAAAATAATCTGGAGACCACTATGTCAATGTAAAGATGAATGGACAGAACTAAGAGGAACTAGAATAGGGTTTGAGTGGGGAGAACGACAGGGGCCCGAGCTGAGCCGGACAAATCTAGGCCGAGGTGAGATGCCCAAAGCCGTACCGGCTTCTTTGATGATGGTAATGTCCACGAATCGTTTGCCGATCTCTGCGTTCCCCAGTGGAACGTTCACGGCCTCCACTCGCAAATGCTTCTCATCATCGTCTTCATCCTTCACGAAGAGCGGGACCCGCACATCAATTGATTCGACCCCTTCCTGGAACTCCACCATCCCGTGAGCATCTGCCGAGAAGCCAAGGAACACAGATGGTGATTCCAACCCCAGCACTTTCAGACATCCTCCCTACACTCAAACACCTGCCTTTATACCTTAAATCCCTAGTGTAGGGACAGCCCTGAGGAGATACGTGAGCAGATTGAAATCCATTCAGATCACAGATCTCCAGCTATCATCTTCAGAATATGGAATTATAAGCTTATGGATAAATCTAGTGATCCACTTCATACAGTCAACTCCCAGCCCTAATGATCCACTCCATTCATCCCATTCCCAAATTTTCCTGAAGGTCCCATGGACAGTCGAGCGAGGTACGTTTTCCTGCTTTAATCTCACCTCGATCAGATGCCACCGTATAATAGCCGGGGATAACTTTCAGATCATTGAAGGCTCCCATGGTAACCTGTTGTTCGGTTAGTTTCACGATCTCTGGCTCTGCGGAGCGAGGGGCAGGTAGTTGAGTGTCGATGATAGTCAGGTCCTGCCTGTGGTGGAAAAATAGTCAGAATTACCAATCACGGACTTCAGTTCTGTGGAAAGACTGGAGAAGCTGGGCTTGTTCTCTGTGGCGCAGAGAAGGTTAAGGGGAGATTTAATGGAGGTGTTCAAAATAATATGGGGTTTTGATAGAGTAAATAAAAGAGAAATTGTTTCCAGTGGCAGGAGGGTCAGTAGTGAGGACACAGATTTAAGATAATTGGCAAAAAAAAGAGAGGGGAGATGAGGAGAATTTTTTTTACGCAGCGAATTGTTGTGATCTGGAATGCACTGCCTGAAAGGGTGGTGGAAGCAGATTCAATAGGTGGGACAGTAAGCTGTGAGGAGAACACAAAGGGCAGGATTTTCATTGGGCCGTGGAGGCGGGATTGGAGGCGTGTGGGGGGTTAAAATCCCGAAATCAGGGGTCCCGACCCCATCCCGCACCCAAACCCGCCTCCATGCCAGTTTCAAAGGAGGCGGGTACCCGCCCCGCACTGGGACCTGCCTACCCGAGGCAGGAAGGGATTAGTGCCAATTAACTGCCTGTTAACAGGTAGTTTTTAGCCTAATCCCTATTTTGAAGGTTGAAGTGTGGGATTCCCGACGGCTCCAAACCACGCCAAGTTAGAGGAGGCGGGCCGTCGGGTTGAAGGACTTGGAGGCGTCGAGATGTCGGTGTTCAGGTGAACATAAGAACATAAGAAATAGGAGCAGGAGTAGGCCAATCGGCCCCTCGAGCCTGCTCCGCCATTTAATAAGATCATGGCTGATCTGATCCTAACCGCCAATCTACTATCACAGAACCATCTCCTGAATCTAACAGAATTAGACACACGAAATAGGAGCAGGATCAGGCTACACGGCCCCTGGGCCCGCTCCGCTACCCACAGGGCCATGTCCGATCCAAACCTAGACTCATGTCCAAATTCCTGCCCGCTCCCCGTAACCCTTAATTCCCTTTACTTCTAGGAAACTGTCTATTTCTGTTTTAAATTTATGTAATGATGTAGCTTCTACAGCTTTTTGGGGCAGCATATTCCATGGACCTACCACCCTCTGAGTGAAGTAGTTCCTCCTCATCTCAGTTTTGAAAGAGCAGCCCCTTAATCTAAGACTATGCCCCCTAGTTCTAGTTTCACCCATCATCGGGAACATCCTCCCCGCATCCACCCGATCCAACCCCCTCACAATCTTATATGTTTCAATAAGATCGCCTCTCATTCTTCTGAACTCCAATGAGTAGAGTCCCAATCTACTCAACCTCTCCTCATATGTCCATTCCCTCATCCCCGGGATTAACCGAGTGAACCTTCTTTGTACTGACTCGAGAGCAAGTATGTCTTTTCTTAAGTATGGACACCAAAACTGTATGCAGTATTCCAGGTGCGGTCTCACCAATACCTTGTACAACTGAAGCAATACCTCCCTATTTTTATATTCTATCCCCCTAGCAATGAAAGCCAACATTCCATTGGCCTTCTTAATCACTTGCTGCACCTGCATACTAACCTTTTGAGTTTCGTGCACCAGGACCCCCAGATCCCTTTGTACTTCAGTACTTTCCAGTTTCTTGCCATTAAGATAATAACTTGCTCTACGATTTTTCCTGCCAAAGTGCATAACCTCACACTTTCCAGTGTTGTATTCCACCTGCCAAATCTCTGCCCACTTACTTAGCCTGTCTATGTCCCCTTGCAGGTTTTTTATGTCCTCCTCACTCACTACTTTCCCTCCCATCTTAGTATCATCTGCAAACTTTGATATGTTACACTCGGTCTCCTCCTCCAAATCGTTAATATAGATTGTAAAGATTTGGGGACCCAGCACCGACCCCTGCGGAACACCACTAGTTACTGATTGCCATTCTGAGAATGAACCATTTATCCCAACTCTCTGCCTTCTGTTAGATAGCCAATCCAATCCTCTATCCATGCCAGAATATTACCCCCAATCCCGTGATTTTTTATCTTAAGCAATAATCTTTTGTGTGGCACCTTGTCAAATGCCTTTTGGAAGTCTAAATACACTATGTCCACTGGTTCCCCTTTATCCACCCTATATGTTACTTCCTCAAAGAACTCCAGCAAATTTGTCAAACATGACTTCCCCTTCATAAAACCATGCTGACTTTGTCCTATTAAATGATGATTATCCAAATGTCCTGTTACTGTCTCCTTAATAATGGACTCCGAAATTTTACCTACCACAGATGTTAGGCTAACTGGTCTATAGTTTCCAGCCTTCTGTCTACTGCCCTTTTTAAATAAGGGTGTTACATTAGCAGTTTTCCAGTCTGGCGGGACCTTTGCTGAGTCCAGGGAGTTTTGGAAAATTATTACCAATGCATCCACAATCCCTACCGCCACTTCCCTCAAGACCCTAGGATGTAAGCCATCAGGTCCAGGTGATTTATCCGCCTTGAGTCCCATTATTTTACCGAGTACCACTTCCTTAGTGATTTTGATCGTGTTTAGCTCCTCCCCCCCTATAGCCCCCTGTTTGTCCAGTGTTGGGATATTCTTAGTGTCCTCTACTGTAAAGACTGATACAAAATATTATCAGTCTTTATGCATTTCTCCACTTCACCTGAAGAAGGAGCAGCGCTCCGAAAGCTTGTGATTTCAAATAAAGCTGTTGGACTATAACCTGGTGTTGTGTAACTTCCTACATTTGTCCACCCCAGTCCAACTCCGGCATCTCCACACCACAAAATATTCATTCAGTGTTTTTGCCATCTCCATATTTCCCACCATTAATTTCCCGGTCTCATCCTCTAAGGGACCAACATTTACTTTAGCCACCCTTTTTCTTTTTATATAACTATAAAAACTCTTACTATCTGTTTTTATATTTTTTGCTAATTTACTTTCATAATCTATCTTCCCTTTCTTAATCAATCTTTTTGTTATTTTTTGCTGTCTTTTAAAGTTTTCCCAATCCTCTATCCTCCCACTAGATTTGGCTACCTTATATGCCCTTGTTTTTAGTCGAATACTATCCTTTATTACTTTACTTAGCCACAGATGGCTGTCTTTTCTTTTACACCCTTTTCTTCTCAGTGGAATATATATTTTTTGGAAGTTGTAAAATAACTGTGATGTGTGCATGAGTGCAAAGGTAAGTGTGTTTGGTGTGTCTAAAGTGATTAAAGAAGTTTAAATGACCTTTTCTTACCTTTTCAGCCTTCCTTCCTTTAGGTCCCGGGAGTCCCTCATCTCACCGGCACAGAAAGCAGAATGGCTGCGAACTGTCAAAAGTGACAGCCTTCAGCTTTCTGTGCAGGAGAGATTTCTAACTGAGTCTGTGGAGAAGGACTTGTTGTGTATGTAACCGTTTACCTTTAAGGGAACTATAGAATGTGACCGTTCGCCTTTAAGAGCACTACTTCAGGGTGGCACTATTTATTGGCTCATGTATACTGTAATACCGATAGTGACCACACCAGTATATAAGGGTTGTGATACGTTAACTAGGGCAGAAATCGCCCAGACCTCTGAATAGTAAAGACCTGTTTTGTTTGTACTTCTAAAGTCTCTAAAGTTATTTACTGCACAACTTACAGACTTTACAATGGCGACGAGGCCGATCGTACCCTGCGGCAACAGTAGTTCCTAAGCAACTAAGGAGCGTCGAAGTGAGGCACCCGCCCTCGTCGTTCTGCTGGGTGAAAACTCGAGGCTGCAGCGATAGCAAAGAGGAAGATTTTGGCATTGAAAACTTCCATCTGCAACAGGCACTGACGGTCCCTTCTGCCACAGTGAGGAGCGAGCCGATCGACAAGAGAGGCAAGGCTGCCACGGACTGTGAGTAAGGGAACAGTAAAAGAAAATAAGGAAGGAGTAAAACCAGAGGATAAGGGCGGTACACTCGACCACGGTCGAGGGGGAAAGGAGCCAGACAAAGTCGGGTCCAGAGGCGCTGAGACCGGGAGCAGGCCGGGTGAGACAGAGCCGAGAAATCGGGAATTGGCCGAGAGCCAGTTCAGAGGCTGTAACTGTCCGCCGTCATCGGGGGTACCCGGAGCCGGTTGCCTGCCGCGGGAAGGAGAGCGCTGAAGCCGACGCGCGGGCTGGGGATCTGAAAGCCAGCGGAGAGCGCTGAAGCCGACGCGCGGGCTGGGGATCTGAAAACCAGCGGAGAGCGCTGAAGCCGACGCGCGGGCTGGGGGTCTGAAAGCCAGCGGAGAGCGCTGAAGCCGACGCACAGGCTGGGGACCGGTAGCCAGCGGCCGTCGCCCGCGGGGGAAAGTGTACCCCTCCCGCCAGGGGAAGAAGCGGGAAACCGCCATTGCCGTGGGCGGGGAGAACAGAAAAGCGCGGGGAAAACCGCCATTAAAGTGGGCGAGGAGAGCCGAGAAGCGCGGGAAAGCCGCCATTTTTCGCGGGAAAACCGCCGAAGAAAAAGAGAAGAAGATGTCTAAGCGAGGAAATATTAATGACTTTAATGCAGAAATAGAAGACTGGGCCACGTATGTGGAACGCATAGAAATATATTGCGTAGCCAACGAAATTGAGGATGACAACAAGGCAATAACTTTGTTAAATTCGATGGGAGCAAAAACATACGGGCTTTTGAAACATCTAATAGCACCAGTTAAACCAGTGGACCAGACCTTCGAAGAGATCGTAACAGTGTTGAAGGATCACTTGAACCCCACACCGTTGATGCTGGCTGAACGATTTAAATTTTACGCCAGAACCCAGAGGCAAGATGAAAGCAATGCGGAATACTTAGTCGAACTGCGTAAGCTAGCGAAATACTGCCAGTTTGGAGGGAATTTGACAGAGGCGCTGCGGGACAAGTTCGTATGCGGCTTGGCCAAAGAAGGAACGCAGAAGCGACTTCTGGAAGAAAACGACCTCACACTGGACAGGGCTGTCCTCATAGCTTCATCGCACGAAGCCGCAGCGAAAGGGACGGCGGAAATGCAGCTAAAGGCGGCGGCACTCGGGGTGGACCAAATTACAACAAGCACTCCCAAATGCTACCGTTGTGGAAAGACAACGCACGACCAGAATCAGTGCTGGTTTAAGAACCAAGAGTGCAGGAAATGTGGCAAACTGGGTCACATCGCGAAGGTATGCAGGTCCGGAAAGAAGACCAACAAGCAAAGGAAGCCACCACCACAAGGAAAGTACAACAAGGTGCATCAGGTGGCTGAAAAGAGTTCAGACGAACAAAATTCAGACTCAGACCCAAACAGCCAGGAGCTGGATAGTCTGAGAATCCACCATGTGGGTAAAGTAACTGATCTACAGTTGATCTGGGTCACACTAAAAATAGCGGGAGTCCAAGTACGAATGGAGCTGGACACGGGATCAGCTGTATCCGTCATCAACCAAAAGGACTATCACCGGCTATTCTCTCACATACCCTTAAGAAATACAAAATTCGTATTACAGACATACACGGGGCATCATGTATACCCCCTGGGAAAAATACGAGTCAAGGTGAGAGATAGGGGTAAAGAACACCCACGAATGTATCTGTACGTACTACCTGAGGGAGGACCACCACTTCTGGGACGGGAGTGGATCAAGAAAATAGACATGGAATGGCACTACCGACAAGCAATGACGAGTGAGGACTCGGTGCAGACAAGCAGCTCAGACTCCGAGCCGGAAGACGATAAGTCCAGCTTATGTATGAAAAACAAGATTAACATGAACTCACGGACTAAGGTTGGGAAATCGATGGCGTGCATAAAGACAGAGAATTCTGAGTCTGTTCAAGCTACAGACAGATGCATTACGGAGGAACACCGGGCTAGAACTCAACGTTATGTCAAAGTACAACGACAATTAGAACAGTTGAGTGCCCGTCTCCTACAAGAGATGGAAAAGGTGAAAAAGTTCTGGGACACCGAATGGGAGTCCCTGGAAAGACAACAGAGACAGCCCGCTCAAGCAGAGAGCGACCATAGAGCCATCGTGGTCAAGTACCAATCACATCTCCCTGAGGCTGTTCAGGAACTAGAATATACACAGAACGATCCAAAG
This sequence comes from Somniosus microcephalus, assembly GCF_052327205.1. Taxonomy (NCBI): domain Eukaryota; kingdom Metazoa; phylum Chordata; class Chondrichthyes; order Squaliformes; family Somniosidae; genus Somniosus; species Somniosus microcephalus. Next base: position 12,052,909 of record NC_141007.1, read on the forward strand.
GAAGAGGAATCTTCAGGAAGTCAGGATGGTATTCCAGTTCACCTCTACGACTTGTTGCAAGCAGAGTGTAACGAGTTGAAAGAACAGTATGAACAGGCTCGGACTACAATCCTGGAAGGGGTTAACTTGGCAACTTCCGAAAAGCTCGTGTTAGTGAAAGAACATGAACGACTAAAGGTTGACCATAAGCAAGAATTACAAAGTCTGCAGGAAATGTTTGATGAGCTTCAGGCCAAGGCTGACTCATCGTTAGGGATTCAATCCATAGGAAAAAAATTAGTGGTGGAAGACATACCAGAACAGGGAATTCAGGATGTCCAAGAACTCGTTAAATTATTAAAGGAAACACAAAATAAATATGAAGCGGCAATGGCCGAGGTCCAACGACTTGAAGAACAGATGCAACTGGAAATCTTTTCAGTGGAAGAAAAGGGAACTGTAAGAAACACAGAGACCGTAAGAATGGGCCATGAACATGAGCTTAAATCGTCAGAGGAGAAGGGTTTGGAGCTCTCAAAAGTTATTGAAATAGCCGAGGTTGCAACACAGACGGAGAAGATGGCAGCAGAGCAACCCTTAGATACCAAAAGTACGCTGACTCATGTCAAGGTTGAACAACAGAACGCTGAAACAACTGCTCCGGTAGAGGGATTGAATAGTCCGATCAATCAATCTCCAAAGGAAGTTGAAGTATTAAAATCACAAATGAGGTCATTAGTAAACAACTTGCTGAAAGCCCAGAAAAAGTTAGAGGAAGCGGAACACGTGAAGAAGTCTCTTCAGGAAAGATGTCTGGATTTGGAACAAAAATTGGCTGACGTCCAGCTGGGTAGGGAGGATATAGAAGACCCTCTCGCTGGCCTAGCTCAGGACGACTCCGAATATTACTATGTCCTGTCCTGCCCAACTTGTAACTTCGACTCCCACCATACAGAAATCATGGAGGAGCACCGAAAGTCTACGGAACATCGGGAGAAGGTGGCTCTACTACGGAAAAAGGAGGAAGAGAAGGAGGAACTGCGCATACAGCTGGCAGCTGACAGTGGAGCCCAGAGAGTCTCCAAGAAGCAAAAAAGGAAAAGTCAAAACAGAAGATGACCCATCTGAACCATGATTACCTCTACCAGATCACACACGTGGTCCCTCCGAACGGAGCCAATTCAGTTCGGAAGTTCAAACTGTTAAACCCATGGAAGGACTATTGAATGAGTCACTCCAGCAATGTGAACCGACTACACCACAGAGACTGAATCTATGAACTGTTTTCCACAGAGACTGAATCTGTGATCTGTTTTGACATGAAGATATATATGTTATTATGTTATGTTAAACATGAAGTTATATGACGTTGACTCCATCGAGAGTATATCTGTAAATTGTTATATGACGTTGACTCCATCGAGAGTATATCTGCAACCTGTTTATATAAAATTGAAGATTGTATGTTTAACGGGATTCTGTAAGTAATAAGCTAGGAAGGGAGGAGTGTTGTGTATGTAACCGTTTACCTTTAAGGGAACTATAGAATGTGACCGTTCGCCTTTAAGAGCACTACTTCAGGGTGGCACTATTTATTGGCTCATGTATACTGTAATACCGATAGTGACCACACCAGTATATAAGGGTTGTGATACGTTAACTAGGGCAGAAATCGCCCAGACCTCTGAATAGTAAAGACCTGTTTTGTTTGTACTTCTAAAGTCTCTAAAGTTATTTACTGCACAACTTACAGACTTTACAGGACTCAGGTTAGAAGTAAGACTGTCAGACTGCGATGAGGAGGAATTTCTTCACTCAGAGGGTTGTGAATCTTTGGAATTCTCTACCCCAGAGGGCTGTGAATGCTGAGTCGTTGAGTATATTCAAGGCTGAGATCGATAGATTTTTGGACTCATGGGGAATCGAGGGATATGGAGATCGGGCAGGAAAGTGGAGTTGAGGTCGATGATCAGCCATGATCTTATTTAATGGCGGAGCAGGCTCGAGGGGCCGTGTGGCCGACTCCTGCTCTTATTTCTTATGTTCTAATAATAACTTTCAAAAGGGGAATTGGATAAATACTTGAAAAGGAAAAAAAACTGCAGGGCTTTGGGGAAAGAGCGGGGGAGTGGGACTAATTGGAGAGCTCTTTCAAAGAGCTGGCACAGGCACGATGGGCTGAATGGCCTCCTTCTGTGCTGTATGATTCTATGTAAATATTGACTCCATAACCCTGAAACTGCATCATCACTGCCTGCCATTGGGGTTTGGCTTTATAATGAGAGGTGCAACAAGAGCCCGTGGCTGGAGATGGTGATAAAAAGGCCTCAATGTCTCATAAAATAGACCCCGGGGAGCACAAAAGATCAAAGCACCAACAGGCAACAGGTTTCTGCAGCCTTGATGTACTGACCAGCAGCTTCGGTTTATCAAAGGATGTTTCACTTTGTATTTTATCCCCCTAGATGGCCTAGTGGGTAAAAGCATAGGTCAGGAAGGTACTGGGCCATACACATTAGAAGGCCGCGGGTTCAGCCCTGGTTCAGTGCTAGCGCTCTCGTTACTGCGAGATTATGAGCTCAAGTTTCAAGTCTCCCACTCCAGAGATTTGAGCACATAATCCGGGCTGACACTCCCAGTGCAGTGCTGAGGGAGCGCTGCACTGTCGCAGGTGCTGTCTTTCGGATGAGACGTTAAACCGAGGCCCTTTCTGCTCTCTCAGGTGGATGTAAAAAATCCCATGGCCACTATTGGAAGAAGAGCAGGGGAGTTCTCCTGGTGTCCTGGCCAATATTCATCCCTCAGCCAAAAGTAAAACAGATTATCTGGCCATTATCACATTGCTGTTTGTGGGAGCTTGCTGTGCGCAAATTGACTGCCGCGGTTCCCACATTACAATAGTGACCACACTTCAGAAGTACTTCATTGGCTGTAAAGCGCTTTGGGCCGTCTTGAGGTCGTGAAAGGTGCGATAGAAAGGCAAGGCTTTCTTTTCCCTTTTAGCTCGATGATGTTCGGTGATTTCAGGGGGAAACTCAGACTCGGGTTTAGTATTGGTGGGTTAGAGAGGGAAATAAAACATCGGACCGGGTTCCTGCTCCTGATTGTTATCCACTGGTCCCTGTTGTTGATGGTAGATGAGAGCAGGATCAGGCCGAGTTATGAGGGTCTCTACAGTCGAATAGCCAGTGGCACTCAATGTCTATGCTCACATATGAAGAAAGGCAACTGCTTTTTTTAAATTCATTGATGGGATGTGGGCGTCGCTGGCTAGGCCTGCATTTAGTGCCCATCCCTAATTGCCCTTGAGAAGATGGTGGTGAGCCGCCTTCTTGAACCGCTGCAGTCCATGTGGTGTAGGTACACCCACAATGCTGTTAGGAAGGGAGTTCCAGGATTTTGGCCCAGTGACAGTGAAGGAACGGCGATACAGGTCCAAGTCAGGATGGTGTGTGGCTTGGAGGGGAACTTGTAGGTGGTGATGTTCCCATGCGTCTGCTGCCCTTGTCCTTCTAAGTGGTAGAGGTCGCGGGTTTGGAAGATGCTGTTGAAGGAGCTTTGGCGAGTTGCTGCAGTGCATCTTGTAGATGGTACACACTGCAGCCACAGTGCACCGGTGGTGGAGGGAGTGAATGTTGAAGGTGGATGGATGGAGTGCCAATCAAGCGGGCAGCTTTATCCTGAATGGTGTCGAGCTTCTTGAGTGTTGTTGGAGCTGCACTCATCCAGGCAAGTGGAGAGTATTCCATCACACTCCTGACTCATGCCTTGTAGATGGTGGAAAGGCTTTGGGGAGTCAGGAGGTGAGACACTCGCCGCAGAATTCCCAGCCTCTGGCCTGCTCTTGTAGCCACAGTATTTATATGGCTGGTCCAGTTCAGTTTCTGATCAATGGTAACCCCCAGGATGTTGATAGTGGGGGATTCAGCGATGGTAATGCCATTGAATGTCAAGGGGAGATGGTTAGAGTCTCGCTTGTTGGAGATGGTCATTGCCTGGCACTTGTGTGGTGCGAATGTTACTTGCCACTTGTCAGCCCAAGTCTGAATGTTGTCCAGGTCTTGCTGCATATGGACACGGACTGCGTCAGTATCTGACGAGTCTCGAATGGTGCTGAACAGTGTGCAATCATCAGCGAACATCCCCACTTCTGACCTTATGATGGAGGGAAGGTCATTGATGAAACAGCTGAAGATGGTTGGGCCTAGGACACTGCCCTGAGGAACTCCTGCAGTGATGTCATATGATTGAGATGAATGACCTCCAACAACCACAGCCAACTTCCTTTGTGCTAGGTATGATTCCAACCAATGGAGAGTTTTCCCCTTGATTCCCATTGACTTCAGTTTTGCTAGGGCTCCTTGATGCCACACTCGATCAAATGCTACCTTGATGTCAAGGGCAGTCACTCTCACCTCACCTCTTGAGTTCAGCTCTTTTGTCTATGTTTGGACCAAGGCTGTAATGAGATCAGGAGTGAGTGGCCCTGGTGGAACCCAAACTGGGCGTCAGTTAGCAGGTTATTGCTGAGTAAGTGCCGCTTGATAGCACTGTCGACAACACCTTCCATCACTTTGCTGATGATTGAGAGTAGACTGATGGGACGGTAATTGGCCGGGTCGGATTTGTCCTGCTTTTTGTAGATAGGACATACTTGGGCAATTTTCAATTACCAAAAGTCAGTGGAACAGGACCACAGTGACAGGTCAGCATTTTAAGTAGAGAAGGGGCCATTAAAAAAATTAACCTGTTTAAACCTCTGTGAACAAGGGAGATGATGTCAGTGTTTCAGAGTGAGCCGTACAGGAAGGTGTTAGGTGTGGCTTGCAGGCGCAGTGCGGGTCGGTGTACAGACAGTGACAAGTTATAAAGGGCATGAGCACTGAGAGGTTGCACTGTGGCTACTGGTTAGAGGGTGTCGACAAATCACCTACCTCTTTCCTGCATTCGGCTGAAGCCTAAAAAAAATTAAAAGAATTTTAGGTGTTGAATCAGATCAATTCTCAGTGTTACAGTCTCCTCCAAACTACAGAGAGAGAGAGAGACTGGGGGAGGGAGGGAGAGAGAGGGAGAGAAGGAGGAGAGAGAGCGAGAGAGGAGGGAGAGAGAGGGAGGAGAGAGGAAGAGAGAGGCACAGAGAGAGGGAGAGAGGAGGGAGAGGGGGAGGGAGGAGAGAGGGAGAGAGAGGCACAGAGAGAGGGAGATAGAGAGAGAGAGAGAGAGGAGGGAGAGAGGGAGAGAGAGGAGGGAGAGAAAGAGAGACGGGGGAGGGAGAGAGAGAGGGAGGAGAGAGAGAGAGGGAGAGAGATAGAGAGGCACAGAGAGTGTGAGTGTGAGGGAGAGAGAGAGGAGAGAGAGGGAGGAGAGAGGAAGAGAGAGGCACAGAGAGAGGGAGAGAGAGAGAGGGAGAGAGGAGGGAGAGCAGGGGAGGGAGGAGAGAGGGAGAGAGAGGCACAGAGAGAGGGAGAGAGAGAGAGGGAGAGAGGAGGGAGAGAGAGGCACAGAGAGAGGGAGATAGAGAGAGAGAGAGAGGAGGGAGAGAGGGAGAGAGAGGAGGGAGAGAAAGAGAGACTGGGGGAGGGAGAGAGAGAGGGAGGAGAGAGAGAGACTGGGGAGGGAAAGAGAGAGGGAGGAGAGAGAGAGAGGGAGAGAGATAGAGAGGCACAGAGAGTGTGAGGGAGAGAGAGAGGGAGGAGAGAGGAAGAGAGAGGCACAGAGAGAGGGAGAAAGAGAGAGGGAGAGAGGAGGGAGAGAGGGGGAGGGAGGGGAGAGAGAGGCACAGAGAGAGGGAGATAGAGCGAGCGAGAGAGAGAGAGGAGGGAGAGAGAGAGAGGGGGAGGAGAGAGGGAGAGAGAGAGGGAGGAGAGAGCGAGAGAGAGAGGAGGGAGAGAAAGAGAGACTGGGGGAGGGAGAGAGAGAGGGAGGAGAGAGAGAGACTGGGGGAGGGAGAGAGAGAGAGGGAGGAGAGAGAGAGACTGGGGGAGGGAGAGAGAGAGAGGGAGGAGAGAGAGAGAGACTGGGGGAGGGAGCGAGAGAGAGGGAGGAGAGAGAGAGACTGGGGGAAGGGAAAGAGAGAGACTGGGGGAGGGAAAGAGAGAGGGAGGAGAGAGAGAGAGAGAGGGAGAGAGATAGAGAGGCACAGAGAGTGTGAGGGAGAGAGAGAGGGAAGAGAGAGAGAGAAGGAAGAGAGAGGAGAGAGGGAGAAAGATAGAGAGAGACAGAGAGAGTGGGAGGGAGAGAGAGAGAGAGGGCGATAGAGATAGAGGGAGGGAGGGAGAAAGAGAGGGAGAGAGATATAGAGAGGCATAGAGAGAGTGGGAGGGAGAGAGAGACTGGGGGAGGGAGAGAGATAGAGAGAGAGCGAGTGGGAGGCACAGAGAGAGGGAGTGAGGGAGGGAGAGAGGGAGGGAGAGAGAGGGAGAGAGAAAAGGGTAGAGAGAGGCAATGAGAGGCACAGTGAGAAATGAGAGAGAAGGTCACAGAGAAGGGGAGAAAGAGGCACAGTGAAAAATGAGAGAGAAGGTCACATAGAGAGAGGGGGAGAGAGAGAGGCACAGTGAAAAATGAGAGAGGCACACAGGGAGAGAAAGGAGCGAGAGAGGGGTACAGAGAGAAAAAGGATGAAGAGAGAAAGAGACACAGAGGGAAAGAAAAGCGAGAGAGGCACACACACAATAACTGAGAGAGCCCCGCGAGGTCGGGGAGCGTCCTTACCTGAACTTGGTTTTGCGGACTGCCTGGGCCCCTGGGATACGTTTATATACTTCATTGAGCTGAAGAGACAACAGCACATGTCAGAGGTCAGCCATAACATTAAACATTCATAGAATTACATAGTATTTACAGCACAGAAACAGGCCATTCAGCCCAACTGGTCTATGCTGGTGTTTATGCTCCACACGAGCCTCCTCCCACCCTACTTTATCTCACCCCATCAGCATAACCTTCTATTCCTTTCTCCCTCATGTGTTTATCCAGCTTCCCCTTAAATGCAAGGTGAACTGTTACACCAGGCTGTCACTCCAGTACACTGACAGTGAATGTGACACTGCACAGACACATCACCGCCCCCAGCACAAACCCAACAGCAAACCAGCACCAGTAGCTAGAGGGAGGGGCTGTGATGGGAGAGTTAATGTCCTAGAGGGAGGGGCTTCAATGGGAGAGTTGAGGAACCAGAGGGAGGGGCTGTGATGGGTTGAATTGCCATTTTCTCACCCCTGATTTTCCTTATATTCTTGTACAGCAGTCTTGGTCAGACGCAGCGCTGTCTGTAGCCATCCAGAAATCCAGGGCCGGGGTGGAGCGTGTCTGCTGTGACTCCAGTGTGTTGTTCACATGTTCATATAGCTGTAGGTCTGAGTGAAATCAGGAGGCCAGATATCGCTATTGTACAGCAATGTTTCTCTGCGGTTCTGATGCATTGACCGAACCTTGGGAGTCACGTTATTCTAGACTATCCCACAGTATCATTAATTTTTGCCCCCAATTTCCCCCACATTTCGCCTGTTGACTCTTACTGGGCTTCACAGGCACTAGACTCCCTCCAGTGCCTCCCCCAAATGCCCAAGGGTCACAAGCTATTTGGCTGCAGAGCCCAATCCTGTCCTCAGCTGACATCCAGACACATCCATTTTGCATCAGGACTCACTGGAGGCTGATCGGCCAGGGCCAGAACCCCGGCTAATTATTTCTTACCCCTCTCCCGAACCCAAGGAAGGCAAATTGCACTGCCCCAATCACCACACTATGCCAGACCAGGTAACTTGGGACAGACTAGAGATACAACCTCAGCCCTTCTGCTGTGTATGACTTAGTGCTACAATGGCTGGTACCTTGACCCATTAAACCATCGGTGGAGCCCACATTCAAAGGAATTTCTAATGCTGTTAACTTAATAAATAATATATAATATACACATACACACACAATATTAACAATCTCACATCTGTGCACACTCCAGTTAACTTTTCCATTCTAAATTCCTATGCCCATGTTTACAATGGAAACTTTCTATGTAAACATGTCACGCTACCACTGGTGAAAATTTACATAGGCAGTTTCCATTATAAATGTGGACACTGGAATTTATACTGGATAATAAAATTAAAGACAGACTGTATAACTTTAAAATGGAGACTGAAACGCCAAGTATAAGACCACAGGAGATTGATTAATATTGGAGAACAAAACTGAATTCTAATATATCGTGAGAAAACTTGAAAAGATTTCTTGTTATGTTTCGATTAACTGAAATAAAAACCAAGGGCCTAGAAAGTCGTCTCAGGCGATGGTGCAAAGTGAGTGGTATCGGATCGGCTGATATTCAGTTCCACTGATTTAAACAGAAGAAAGTGCACTTTGTATGGGGGTAAAAAAAACTCAAGCGGCAAAATGGAAAGGGGCAATTGGGTAGGGGGCCCTGCCCTGGTTACTTCCTGCATGCGTACACCTGGTCTGGCCCTAGATGTGCACACGCTCCATACAGTCCTGGTGAACACACTCCTCACTGTCGCACACTCGTGCGCACACTTACATTCTCATCCACGTCAAGCCGCAGCTGATCAAACTCCCTCGAGTCCGGTTTTCTCAGCTCATCGTTGAATACTCGGGCTGCTCGCAGTGACAGGTTGTACAGAACTGAGAGACAAAAGTGGAACCGGGATCAGAAAATGCACGTAAAGTTCCAAAGCACAACAACATAAGAACATAAGAAATAGGAGCAGGAGTAGGCCAATCGGCCCCTCGAGCCTGCTCCGCCATTTAATAAGATCATGGCTGATCTGATCCTAACCGCCAATCACAGAACCATCTCCTGAATCTAACAGAATTAGACACATGAAATAGGAGCAGGATCAGGCTACACGGTCCCTGGGCCCGCTCCGCTACCCACAGGGGCCATGTCCGATCCGAACCCAGACTCATGTCCAAATTCCTGCCCGCTCCCCGTAACACTTAATTCCCTTTACTTCTAGGAAACTGTCTATTTCTGTTTTAAATTTATGTAATGATGTAGCTTCTACAGCTTTTTGGGGCAGCATATTCCATGGACCTACCACCCTCTGAGTGAAGTAGTTCCTCCTCATCTCAGTTTTGAAAGAGCAGCCCCTTATTCTAAGACTATGCCCCCTAGTTCTAGTTTCACCCATCATCGGGAACATCCTCCCCGCATCCACCCGATCCAACCCCTTCACAATCTTATATGTTTCAATAAGATTGCCTCTCATTCTTCTGAACTCCAATGAGTAGAGTCCCAATCTACTCAACCTCTCCTCATATGTCCATCCCCTCATCCCCGGGATTAACTGAGTGAACCTTCTTTGTACTGACTCGAGAGCAAGTATGTATTTTCTTAAGTATGGACACCAAAACTGTATGCAGTATTCCAGGTGCGGTCTCACCAATACCTTGTACAACTGAAGCAATAACTCCCTATTTTTATATTCTATCCCCCTAGCAATGAAAGCCAACATTCCATTGGCCTTCTTAATCACTTGCTGCACCTGCATACTAACCTTTTGAGTTTCGTGCACCAGGACCCCCAGATCCCTTTGTACTTCAGTACTTTCCAGTTTCTTGCCATTAAGAAAGTAGCTTGCTCTCCGATTTTTCCTGCCAAAGTGCATAACCTCACACTTTCCAGTATTGTATTCCATCTGCCAAATCTCTGCCCACTTACTTAGCCTGTCGATGTCCCCTTGCAGGTTTTTTATGTCCTCCTCACTCACTACTTTCCCTCCCATCTTAGTATCATCTGCAAACTTTGATATGTTACACTCGGTCCCCTCCTCCAAATCGTCAATATAGATTGTAAAGATTTGGGGACCCAGCACCGACTCCTGCGGAACACCACTAGTTACTGATTGCCATTCTGAGAATGAACCATTTATCCCAACTCTCTGCCTTCTGTTAGATAGCCAATCCTCTATCCATGCCAGAATATTACCCCCAATCCCGTGATTTTTTATCTTAAGCAATAATCTTTTGTGTGGCACCTTGTCAAATGCCTTTTGGAAGTCTAAATACACTACGTCCACTGGTTCCCCTTTATCCACCCTATATGTTACTTCCTCAAAGAACTCCAGCAAATTTGTCAAACATGACTTCCCCTTCATAAAACCATGCTGACTTTGTCCTATTAAATGATGATTATCCAAATGTCCTGTTACTGTCTCCTTAATAATGGACTCCAAAATTTTACCTACCACAGATGTTAGGCTAACCGGTCTATAGTTTCCAGCCTTCTGTCTACTGCCCTTTTTAAATAAGGGTGTTACATTAGCAGTTTTCCAGTCTGGCGGGACCTTTGCTGAGTCCAGGGAGTTTTGGAAAATTATTACCAATGCATCCACAATCCCTACCGCCACTTCCCTCAAGACCCTAGGATGTAAGCCATCAGGTCCAGGTGATTTATCCGCCTTGAGTCCCATTATTTTACCGAGTACCACTTCCTTAGTGATTTTGATCGTGTTTAGCTCCTCCCCCCCAATAGCCCCCTGTTTGTCCAGTGTTGGGATATTCTTAGTGTCTTCTACTGTAAAGACTGATACAAAATATTCATTCAGTGTTTTTGCCATCTCCATATTTCCCACCATTAATTTCCCAGTCTCATCCTCTAAGGGACCAACATTTACTTTAGCCACCCTTTTTCTTTTTATATAACTATAAAAACTCTTACTATCTGTTTTTATATTTTTTGCTAATTTACTTTCATAATCTATCTTCCCTTTCTTAATCAATCTTTTTGTTATTTTTTGCTGTCTTTTAAAGTTTTCCCAATCCTCTATCCCCCCACTAGATTTGGCTACCTTATATGCCCTTGTTTTTAGTTGAATACTATCCTTAATTTCTTTTCTTAGCCACGGATGGCTGTCTTTTCTTTTACACCCTTTTCTTCTCAGTGGAATATATATTTTTTGGAAGTTGTAAAATAACTCCTTAAATATACACCACTGATCATGTATCGTCTTACCCTTTAATCTATTTTCCCAATCCACTCTACTCAATTCCGCTCTCATACCTTCATAGTCTCCTTTATTCAAGCTTAGCACGCTTGTTTGAGATCCAACCTTCTCATTGAATATGGAATTCAAACATGTTATGGTCACTCCTTCCAAGGGGATCCTTTACTAGGACATTTTTAATTAATCCTATCTCGTTACACAGGACCAGATCTAAGGTTGCTTGCCCCCTGGTCGGTTCAGTTACAAGGAAAGCGAATTATAGGAACATACTATAGGAATTAAACTATCTGCTGTCCAGGATATCTACCCCGAGAGGTGCCGGGGGAAGGCCCTGAGAATCATTAAAGACGCAAGCCACCCCAGCCACAACCTCTTCGCTCTGCTCCCGTCCGGATACCGAAGCATAGGGTCTCGTACCAGCAGGTTTCGAAACAGCTTCTACCCCCAGGCCATAAGACTTATGAACGTATAATTTATTATTATTTTTTACTGTTGTTTTATTTATTATTACTGTATTTCTATTCGCATTTTATCATTGTTATGCCATATTTATTCCAATGTTGGGAGGACTTGTAAAAATCAACATTTCATTGTGCAGTACACACGTCTGCTGCATATATGACAAATAAAATTGAATTGAATTGAATTGAATTGAATTAGGCAGAATCACCTGTTATTAGACTAAAAGTCCTACCTTTAGCGCACACTTCCTGTAAGTGTCACACTTACTTCCTGTCACACTTGTTCCCAGTCACACTTCCCTGACAGAACAGAACTTGACTTGGTGGGCTAACGTTACGTCCCTGTTACCGCACCACCTCCCCCCGCAACCCGCATTTCTGGGAAGTACCATGGTGGGTGTCATGAATCTTATCATTCATGGAGAAATGACTCATGAAATAACACTGTGCGGCCAGCTGGTGGCGCCGTCCAAGGAGTATAAATACTCGGGCGTGGGCCCAGCTTGCTCAGGATGTTTCTGTAACCAGGAACTAGTGATGTAACTAGAATCTCATGGTTGTGAAACAGTTGATTAAAGCCTTGTTTTATACTCAAACCAAGTGCTCAGTAGTCTTTTTTCATCAGTGGGCGTGGGGAGGGGTCAGTCCTGCCACTTCAGCAATTATCCTCCAGAAGTGATGGGCAAACATGGAATATGCCTGCCCATATTTGGGTGAGTCTGTTCAAATGGGATTTCAATGAAGGAAATATACCTTCCTTATTGCCTTCGCAACGCTGGGTGTTAGGAGCACTGTGGTGTTGTGAAGGAGGTGGAGGTTTTGTTTTTAGGTTTTAAGTGGCCCAGAAGCTGAGTTCAGTCTTTCATTGTCGTTCTCCAAACACCAGCTCTCGGAATAAATTAACACAGTCTCGGGACTGAACCTGAGGCCTTCTTGGCCTTGTACAAGGCTCATCCAGGCTGGACGGCACACTTAACCGTTAATGAAGCTCGCACTAGAGCTGCAACACTCAGCGTGATTGCACCAAGGCTGAGGGTTCCTCCGTCTAACAGTGACTCTGTAGATTTTCTGCCCGAAGCAAGCGACATGGAGTTGGGTTTAAAGACCCTTCTCTTGTGCTGTTGAACCAGCTCTGCTCTTTGTGTTGCTGGGGATGGAGTGGGTAAGGCACAGAGCCAGGTGTAAAAGTTCCATTTGTTCCATTCCTCCACGACCTCAAACCTTCCAATAGTGTTTTAAGGTGCGCAACGCGGCTCAGTGCAAATCCTGCCCTCGCTGGGAGATGGAAAAATGGGAAAACAAATGAGAAAAAGAGAAAATGTTGGCTTTTGACATGGAAGTATAAACTACACAGCACGGCTGACACATTCCTGACTCTTGGAATTCCATTGGCTGCGCAACATTGAATGATGTTTCCCTATCCCAACCCATTGCTCCTCCAATTCTGGCCTCTTGCACGTTCCCTATTTTCATCGCTGCATCATTGGCTGCTGTGCTTTCAGCTGCCTTGGCCCTAAACCTCTCCGCCTCTCTCCTCCTTTAAGATGCTCCTTTAAAACCTGTCCCCACCTGTCCTATTATCTCCTTACGCGGCTTGGCGTCAAGTTTTGTCTGATAATCGCTCCTGTGAAGCACCTCAAGACGTTTTACTACGTTAAAGGCGCTATATTAATGCAAGTTGTTGATGCATGACAAAGACGAGCAAGGGAATCCTGAAGGGCTGTTTTAACAGAGAGAATACCAACATTCCGCCTTTAAAACCATTAAATAAACATTAGTGCCCGTCCCGTTCAGAAGTGACGAACGCCTCATTTCGCCCACAGCCTCCTTGATACTCACCAGTCTCCTTGGTGTTGGTCAGCTGGGGCTGCACTGTAGTCCCTTTGTGCACGTTGTCCATCACCTGCCACCTCACAATGTCTGTCCCATCCGGTTTGTTTGTCCGGACCATTGGCGTGTCCAGCGTGTCGGAGGTGAGCTTGCTCTGACGGAGCATGTAGTGGTCTTCCTTAAATCCAACCATGGGACCTGGAAGTGGAATCAAGGACAGGTACAATAAAAATTGAGTTTAGAAGATTAAGGGGTGATCTGAATGAGGTGTTTAAAATGATTGAAGGATTTCATAAGGTAGAATTACGTGGAATATACAGCACAGAAACAGGCCATTCGGCCCAACCAGTCCATGCTGGGGAAATACAGAGAAACTATTTCCTCTGGTGGGGGGAGTCCAGAACAAGGGGGCATAATCTTAAATTTAGAGCCAGGCCATTCAGGAGTGAAATCAGGAAGCACTTCTTCACACAAAGGGTAGTGGGAATCTGGAACTCTCTCCCCGCAAAAGGCTGTGGATGCCGGGGGTCAGTTGGAGCTTTCAAGACAGAGATCGACAGATTTTTGTTGGGTCAGGGTATCGAGGGGTATGGAGCTAAGGTGGGTAAATGGAGTTGAGGAACAGATCAGCCATGAGCTAATTAAATGGTGGAGCAGACTCGAGGGACAGAATGGCCTCCTCCCGTCCCTTTAAATGACTCCATGTAAACACCGATGAAAAGATCATTTCTCGGAGCGACTGGGCGATGTACTGGGTTTGGTTCGCACGATGCTTGCTGCAGTCCATCGCGACCCAATATCGGAACGGGGGCCTGAAATAGGCGTTTGGCCCCAGATTTTGCATATCCACCCGTTCCAGACGGGCGGCCTAGACTACTGCGGGGCACCCTAACCAACATGGCGTGCGGCGGTGTGGCACGAACGTATGCCCGTCGCGCGCCATATTGGGACCCTTCGGCGCCCGTTTGGCACCTGATCCAATTTCTAGGCCCGGGATTCTTCACAACATGAACGAGTCGAGGAATCAAACTCTTCACAAGTGGTCACACAAGACTGAGGTTACCTCCTGCACAGCATGGCAGCATTGCACAGCATGGCAGCTTCGCACAGCAGGCCTGTGAAGAAAGAGAGTCGTCAGTACCCGCACCAGCCTTTAATAAACTAGACTTCACAAATATATTTCTGGCTTAGGATAATATCTCTTGGTCACAACTCTATTAAATTGGTAACGTTAAAAAATAGAAAACAATCTGTATGGAGAATTTAAAGAACAGAGCAGGACTGAAACTAACACAAAGCCCAGTCCGGGACAATCCCCAATCTGAGCTCTGAGATTGAATCCAACTCCCTCCGATTCCTAACCCCCAAATCTGAGGCCCGATCTCCAAACCTGAGCTCCTTTACCCAACACAACTTGACCCGAGGCCCAACCCCAATTCTGAGGCCCAATCCGTCACAATTCATGATCCAAGCCAATCAGCAACTCAATTTCCTGAAGATGATTTGTCCCCGTCGCCCACCACCCCCGCCCCCACAGTCTGACACAATCCCAAGTGACAGCCAATTCTCCTGAGACTACCGTCAACTAGATACAAGATATGATATAATATGTGGTGCCAATGTTGAGGCTCTCACAATCTCATTCTGAACACCAAGTGGTTTTATACACCCAGTGCAGTTTGTGCCCGAAGGCCCAGTCTTCTCCTCTTTGTATAACAGTCCCACGAGGGAGATGGTCACTCACCCGACAGCAGGCACAGTACTTCCAACAGAGCAACATCAGGAGACCCAGCAACAGCATCAGGAATATGATGAGTGGAATAAGCCAGAGGAAGCCTCCAGGGGGGCAATCTGCAGGAGGAGAAAAAAATAATCAAACCAGTCAGTGGGGCAATTACATCCTCTCCTTCGGGAGTACCTCCCAAACCCGTGACCTCCGCCACCTAGAAGGACAAGGGCAGCAGGCGCATGGGAAGACCACCACCTCCAAGTTCCCCTCCAAGCCACACAACATCCTGACTTGGAAGTATATCGCCGATCCTTCATCATCGCTGGGTCAAAATCCTGGAACTCCCTCCCTAACAGCGCTGTGGGAGTACCTTCACCACACGGACTGCAGCGGTTCAAGAAGGCGGCTCACCACCACCTTCTCAAAGGTAACTAGAGATGAATAAATGCCGGCTTTGCCTGCGACACGCAAATCTCAAGAGTGCGAAGGGATTGGGGATACGGTGAGAAGGGATTGGGGATACGGTGAGAAGGGATTGGGGATACGGTGAGAAGGGATTGGGGATACGGTGAGAAGGGATTGGAGATACGGTGAGAAGGGACTGGGGATACGGTGAGAAGGGATTGGGGATACGGTGAGAAGGGACTGGGGATACGGTGAGAAGGGATTGGGGATACGGTGAGAAGGGATTGGGGATACGGTGAGAAGGGATTGGGGATACGGTGAGAAGGGATTGGGGATACGGTGCGAAGGTACTGGGGATACGGTGAGAAGGGATTGGGGATACGGTGAGAAGGGATTGGGGATACGGTGCGAAGGGACTGGGGATACGGTGAGAAGGGATTGGGGATACGGTGTGAAGGGATTGGGGATACGGTGCGAAGGGACTGGGGATACGGTGAGAAGGGATTGGGGATACGGTGAGAAGGGATTGGGGATACGGTGCGAAGGGACTGGGGATACGGTGAGAAGGGATTGGGGATACGGTGAGAAGATACTGGGGATACGGTGAGAAGATACTGGGGATACGGTGAGAAGGGATTGGGGATACGGTGAGAAGGGATTGGGGATACGGTGAGAAGGGACTGGGGATACGGTGAGAAGGGATTGGGGATACGGTGAGAAGGGATTGGGGATACGGTGAGAAGGGACTGGGGATACGGTGAGAAGGGATTGGGGATACGGTGAGAAGGGATTGGGGATACGGTGAGAAGGGATTGGGGATACGGTGAGAAGGGATTGGGGATACGGTGAGAAGGGATTGGGGATACGGTGCGAAGGGATTGGGGATACGGTGTGAAGGGATTGGGGATACGGTGCAGAGGGATTGGGGATACGGTGAGAAGGGATTGGGGATACGGTGAGAAGGGATTGGGGATACGGTGCGGAGGGATTGGGGATACGGTGCGGAGGGATTGGGGATACGGTGAGAAGGGATTGGGGATACGGTGCGAAGGGATTGGGGATACGGTGAGAAGGGATTGGAGATACGGTGAGAAGGGATTGGGGATACGGTGAGAAGGGATTGGGGATACGGTAAGAAGGGATTGGGGATACGGTGAGAAGTGACTGGGGATACAGTGAGAAGGGACTGGGGATACGGTGCGAAGGGATTGGGGATACGGTGAGAAGGGATTGGGGATACGGTGAGAAGGGATTGGGGATACGGTGAGAAGGGATTGGGGATACGGTGAGAAGGGATTGGGGATACGGTGAGAAGGGATTGGGGATACGGTGAGAATGGATTGGGGATACGGTGCGAAGGGATTGGGGATACGGTGAGAAGGGCCTGGGGATACGGTGAGAAGGGATTGGAGATACGGTGAGAAGGGATTGGGGATACGGTGAGAAGGAACTGGCGATACGGTGAGAAGGGATTGGAGATACGGTGAGAAGGGATTGGGGATACGGTGAGAAGGGATTGGGGATACGGTGAGAAGGGATTGGGGATACGGTGAGAAGGGATTGGGGATACGGTGAGAAGGGATTGGGGATACGGTGAGAAGGGATTGGGGATACGGTGAGAAGGGACTGGGGATACGGTGAGAAGGGACTGGGGATACGGTGAGAAGGGATTGGGGATACGGTGAGAAGGGATTGGGGATACGGTGTGAAGGGATTGGGGATACGGTGAGAAGGGATTGGGGATACGGTGAGAAGGGATTGGGGATACGGTGAGAAGGGATTGGGGGATACGGTGAGAAGGGATTGGGGGATACGGTGAGAAGGGACTGGAGATACGGTGAGAAGGGATTGGGGATACGGTGAGAAGGAACTGGGGATACGGTGAGAAGGGACTGGGGATATGGTGAGAAGGGATTGGGGATACGGTGAGAAGGGATTGGGGATACGGTGAGAAGGGACTGGGGATACGGTGAGAAGGGATTGGGGATACGGTGAGAAGGGATTGGGGATACGGTGAGAAGGGATTGGAGATACGGTGAGAAGGGATTGGGGATACGGTGAGAAGGGATTGGGGATACGGTGAGAAGGGATTGGGGATACGGTGAGAAGGGATTGGGGATACGGTGAGAAGGAACTGGCGATACGGTGAGAAGGGATTGGGGATACGGTGAGAAGGGATTGGGGATACGGTGAGAAGGGATTGGGGATACGGTGAGAAGGGACTGGGGATACGGTGAGAAGGGACTGGGGATACGGTGAGAAGGGACTGGGGATACGGTGAGAAGGGATTGGGGATACGGTGAGAAGGGATTGGGGATACGGTGAGAAGGGATTGGGGATACGGTGAGAAGGGATTGGGGATACGGTGAGAAGGGATTGGGGATACGGTGCGAAGGGATTGGGGATACGGTGTGAAGGGATTGGGGATACGGTGCAGAGGGATTGGGGATACGGTGAGAAGGGATTGGGGATACGGTGAGAAGGGATTGGGGATACGGTGCGGAGGGATTGGGGATACGGTGCGGAGGGATTGGGGATACGGTGAGAAGGGATTGGGGATACGGTGCGAAGGGATTGGGGATACGGTGAGAAGGGATTGGAGATACGGTGAGAAGGGATTGGGGATACGGTGAGAAGGGATTGGGGATACGGTAAGAAGGGATTGGGGATACGGTGAGAAGTGACTGGGGATACAGTGAGAAGGGACTGGGGATACGGTGCGAAGGGATTGGGGATACGGTGAGAAGGGATTGGGGATACGGTGAGAAGGGATTGGGGATACGGTGAGAAGGGATTGGGGATACGGTGAGAAGGGATTGGGGATACGGTGAGAAGGGATTGGGGATACGGTGAGAAGCGACTGGAGATACGGTGAGAGGGGATTGGAGATACGGTGAGAAGGGATTGGGGATACGGTGAGAAGGGACTGGGGATACGGTGCGAAGGGATTGGGGATACGGTGAGAAGGGATTGGGATACGGTGAGAAGGGACTGGGGATATGGTGAGAAGGGATTGGGGATACGGTGAGAAGGGATTGGGGATACGGTGAGAAGGGATTGGGGATACGGTGAGAAGGGATTGGAGATACGGTGAGAAGGGACTGGGGATACGGTGAGAAGGGATTGGGGATACGGTGAGAAGGGACTGGGGATACGGTGAGAAGGGATTGGGGATACGGTGAGAAGGGATTGGGGATACGGTGAGAAGGGATTGGGGATACGGTGCGAAGGGACTGGGGATACGGTGAGAAGGGATTGGGGATACGGTGAGAAGGGATTGGGGATACGGTGCGAAGGGACTGGGGATACGGTGAGAAGGGATTGGGGATACGGTGAGAAGGGATTGGGGATACAGTGCGAAGGGACTGGGGATACGGTGAGAAGGGATTGGGGATACGGTGAGAAGATACTGGGGATACGGTGAGAAGATACTGGGGATACGGTGAGAAGGGATTGGGGATACGGTGAGAAGGGATTGGGGATACGGTGAGAAGGGACTGGGGATACGGTGAGAAGGGATTGGGGATACGGTGAGAAGGGATTGGGGATACGGTGAGAAGGGACTGGGGATACGGTGAGAAGGGATTGGGGATACGGTGAGAAGGGATTGGGGATACGGTGAGAAGGGATTGGGGATACGGTGAGAAGGGATTGGGGATACGGTGAGAAGGGATTGGGGATACGGTGCGAAGGGATTGGGGATACGGTGCGAAGGGATTGGGGATACGGTGCAGAGGGATTGGGGATACGGTGAGAAGGGATTGGGGATACGGTGAGAAGGGATTGGGGATACGGTGCGGAGGGATTGGGGATACGGTGCGGAGGGATTGGGGATACGGTGAGAAGGGATTGGGGATACGGTGCGAAGGGATTGGGGATACGGTGAGAAGGGATTGGAGATACGGTGAGAAGGGATTGGGGATACGGTGAGAAGGGATTGGGGATACGGTGAGAAGGGATTGGGGATACGGTGAGAAGTGACTGGGGATACGGTGAGAAGGGACTGGGGATACGGTGCGAAGGGATTGGGGATACGGTGAGAAGGGATTGGGGATACGGTGAGAAGGGATTGGGGATACGGTGAGAAGGGATTGGGGATACGGTGAGAAGGGATTGGGGATACGGTGAGAAGGGATTGGGGATACGGTGAGAAGGGATTGGGGATACGGTGAGAAGCGACTGGAGATACGGTGAGAGGGGATTGGAGATACGGTGAGAAGGGATTGGGGATACGGTGAGAAGGGACTGGGGATACGGTGCGAAGGGATTGGGGATACGGTGAGAAGGGATTGGGGATACGGTGAGAAGGGATTGGGATACGGTGAGAAGGGACTGGGGATACGGTGAGAAGGGATTGGGGATACGGTGAGAAGGGATTGGGGATACGGTGAGAAGGGATTGGGGATACGGTGAGAATGGATTGGGGATACGGTGCGAAGGGATTGGGGATACGGTGAGAAGGGCCTGGGGATACGGTGAGAAGGGATTGGAGATACGGTGAGAAGGGATTGGGGATACGGTGAGAAGGAACTGGCGATACGGTGAGAAGGGATTGGGGATACGGTGAGAAGGGATTGGGGATACGGTGAGAAGGGATTGGGGATACGGTGAGAAGGGACTGGGGATACGGTGAGAAGGGACTGGGGATACGGTGAGAAGGGATTGGGGATACGGTGAGAAGGGATTGGGGATACGGTGAGAAGGGATTGGGGATACGGTGAGAAGGGATTGGGGATACGGTGAGAAGGGATTGGGGATACGGTGAGAAGGGACTGGGGATACGGTGAGAAGGGACTGGGGATACGGTGCAAAGGGATTGGGGATACGGTGAGAAGGGATTGGGGATACGGTGAGAAGGGATTGGGATACGGTGAGAAGGGACTGGGGATATGGTGAGAAGGGATTGGGGATACGGTGAGAAGGGATTGGGGATACGGTGAGAAGGGATTGGGGATACGGTGAGAATGGATTGGGGATACGGTGCGAAGGGATTGGGGATACGGTGAGAAGGGCCTGGGGATACGGTGAGAAGGGATTGGAGATACGGTGAGAAGGGATTGGGGATACGGTGAGAAGGAACTGGCGATACGGTGAGAAGGGATTGGAGATACGGTGAGAAGGGATTGGGGATACGGTGAGAAGGGATTGGGGATACGGTGAGAAGGGATTGGGGATACGGTGAGAAGGGATTGGGGATACGGTGAGAAGGGATTGGGGATACGGTGAGAAGGGATTGGGGATACGGTGAGAAGGGACTGGGGATACGGTGAGAAGGGACTGGGGATACGGTGAGAAGGGATTGGGGATACGGTGAGAAGGGATTGGGGATACGGTGTGAAGGGATTGGGGATACGGTGAGAAGGGATTGGGGATACGGTGAGAAGGGATTGGGGATACGGTGAGAAGGGATTGGGGGATACGGTGAGAAGGGATTGGGGGATACGGTGAGAAGGGACTGGAGATACGGTGAGAAGGGATTGGGGATACGGTGAGAAGGAACTGGGGATACGGTGAGAAGGGACTGGGGATATGGTGAGAAGGGATTGGGGATACGGTGAGAAGGGATTGGGGATACGGTGAGAAGGGACTGGGGATACGGTGAGAAGGGATTGGGGATACGGTGAGAAGGGATTGGGGATACGGTGAGAAGGGATTGGAGATACGGTGAGAAGGGATTGGGGATACGGTGAGAAGGGATTGGGGATACGGTGAGAAGGGATTGGGGATACGGTGAGAAGGGATTGGGGATACGGTGAGAAGGGATTGGGGATACGGTGAGAAGGGACTGGGGATACGGTGAGAAGGGA
Organism: Somniosus microcephalus; assembly: GCF_052327205.1. NCBI lineage: Eukaryota > Metazoa > Chordata > Chondrichthyes > Squaliformes > Somniosidae > Somniosus > Somniosus microcephalus. The sequence continues at coordinate 12,074,084 of NC_141007.1, forward strand.
TTGGGGATACGGTGAGAAGGGATTGGGGATACGGTGAGAAGGGATTGGGGATACGGTGAGAAGGGATTGGGGATACGGTGAGAAGGGATTGGGGATACGGTGAGAAGGGATTGGGGATATGGTGAGAAGATACTGGGGATACGGTGAGAAGGGATTGGCGATATGGTGAGGAGGGATTGGGGATACGGTGAGAAGGGACTGGGGATATGGTGAGGAGGGATTGGGGATACGGTGAGAAGATACTGGGGATACGGTGAGAAGGGACTGGGGATACGGTGAGGAGGGATTGGGGATACGGTGAGAAGGGATTGGGGATACGGTGAGAAGGGATTGGGGATACGGTGAGAAGGGATTGGGGATACGGTGAGAAGGGATTGGGGATACGGTGAGAAGGGACTGGGGATACGGTGAGAAGGGACTGGGGATACGGTGAGAAGGGACTGGAGATACGGTGAGAAGGGATTGGGGATACGGTGAGAAGGGATTGGGGATATGGTGAGAAGGGACTGGGGATACGGTGAGAAGGGATTGGGGATACGGTGAGAAGGGATTGGGGATACGGTGAGAAGGGATTGGGGATACGGTGAGAAGGGACTGGGGATACGGTGAGAAGGGATTGGGGATACGGTGAGAAGGGATTGGGGATACGGTGAGAAGGGATTGGGGATACGGTGAGAAGGGATTGGAGATACGGTGAGAAGGGACTGGGGATACGGTGAGAAGGGATTGGGGATACGGTGAGAAGGGACTGGGGATACGGTGAGAAGGGACTGGGGATACGGTGAGAAGGGATTGGGGATACGGTGAGAAGGGATTGGGGATACGGTGTGAAGGGATTGGGGATACGGTGAGAAGGGATTGGGGATACGGTGAGAAGGGATTGGGGATACGGTGAGAAGGGATTGGGGGATACGGTGAGAAGGGATTGGGGGATACGGTGAGAAGGGACTGGAGATACGGTGAGAAGGGATTGGGGATACGGTGAGAAGGAACTGGGGATACGGTGAGAAGGGACTGGGGATATGGTGAGAAGGGATTGGGGATACGGTGAGAAGGGATTGGGGATACGGTGAGAAGGGACTGGGGATACGGTGAGAAGGGATTGGGGATACGGTGAGAAGGGATTGGGGATACGGTGAGAAGGGATTGGAGATACGGTGAGAAGGGATTGGGGATACGGTGAGAAGGGATTGGGGATACGGTGAGAAGGGATTGGGGATACGGTGAGAAGGGATTGGGGATACGGTGAGAAGGGATTGGGGATACGGTGAGAAGGGATTGGGGATACGGTGAGAAGGGACTGGGGATACGGTGAGAAGGGATTGGGGATACGGTGAGAAGGGATTGGGGATACGGTGAGAAGGGATTGGGGATACGGTGAGAAGGGATTGGGGATACGGTGAGAAGGGATTGGGGATACGGTGAGAAGGGATTGGGGATATGGTGAGAAGATACTGGGGATACGGTGAGAAGGGATTGGCGATATGGTGAGGAGGGATTGGGGATACGGTGAGAAGGGACTGGGGATATGGTGAGGAGGGATTGGGGATACGGTGAGAAGATACTGGGGATACGGTGAGAAGGGACTGGGGATACGGTGAGGAGGGATTGGGGATACGGTGAGAAGGGATTGGGGATACGGTGAGAAGGGATTGGGGATACGGTGAGAAGGGATTGGGGATACGGTGAGAAGGGATTGGGGATACGGTGAGAAGGGACTGGGGATACGGTGAGAAGGGACTGGGGATACGGTGAGAAGGGACTGGAGATACGGTGAGAAGGGATTGGGGATACGGTGAGAAGGGATTGGGGATATGGTGAGAAGGGACTGGGGATACGGTGAGAAGGGATTGGGGATACGGTGAGAAGGGATTGGGGATACGGTGAGAAGGGATTGGGGATACGGTGAGAAGGGACTGGGGATACGGTGAGAAGGGATTGGGGATACGGTGAGAAGGGATTGGGGATACGGTGAGAAGGGATTGGGGATACGGTGAGAAGGGATTGGAGATACGGTGAGAAGGGACTGGGGATACGGTGAGAAGGGATTGGGGATACGGTGAGAAGGGACTGGGGATACGGTGAGAAGGGACTGGGGATACGGTGAGAAGGGATTGGGGATACGGTGAGAAGGGATTGGGGATACGGTGAGAAGGGATTGGGGATACGGTGCGAAGGGATTGGGGATACGGTGAGAAGGGATTGGGGATACGGTGAGAAGGGATTGGGGATACGGTGCGAAGGGATTGGGGATACGGTGAGAAGGGATTGGGGATACGGTGAGAAGGAACTGGGGATACGGTGAGAAGGGATTGAGGGATACGGTGAGAAGGGACTAGGGATACGGTGAGAAGGGATTGGGGATACGGTGAGAAGGGATTGGGGATATGGTGAGAAGATACTGGGGATACGGTGAGAAGGGATTGGCGATATGGTGAGGAGGGATTGGGGATACGGTGAGAAGGGACTGGGGATACGGTGAGAAGATACTGGGGATACGGTGAGAAGGGACTGGGGATACGGTGAGGAGGGATTGGGGATACGGTGAGAAGGGATTGGGGATACGGTGAGAAGGGATTGGGGATACGGTGAGAAGGGATTGGGGATACGGTGAGAAGGGATTGGGGATACGGTGAGAAGGGACTGGAGATACGGTGAGAAGGGATTGGGGATACGGTGAGAAGGGATTGGGGATATGGTGAGAAGGGACTGGGGATACGGTGAGAAGGGATTGGGGATACGGTGAGAAGGGATTGGGGATACGGTGAGAAGGGATTGGGGATACGGTGAGAAGGGACTGGGGATACGGTGAGAAGGGATTGGGGATACGGTGAGAAGGGATTGGGGATACGGTGAGAAGGGATTGGGGATACGGTGAGAAGGGATTGGAGATACGGTGAGAAGGGACTGGGGATACGGTGAGAAGGGATTGGGGATACGGTGAGAAGGGACTGGGGATACGGTGAGAAGGGACTGGGGATACGGTGAGAAGGGATTGGGGATACGGTGAGAAGGGATTGGGGATACGGTGAGAAGGGATTGGGGATACGGTGCGAAGGGATTGGGGATACGGTGAGAAGGGATTGGGGATACGGTGAGAAGGGATTGGGGATACGGTGCGAAGGGATTGGGGATACGGTGAGAAGGGATTGGGGATACGGTGAGAAGGGATTGGGGATACGGTGAGAAGGGATTGGGGATACGGTGAGAAGGGATTGGAGATACGGTGAGAAGGGACTGGGGATACGGTGAGAAGGGATTGGGGATACGGTGAGAAGGGACTGGGGATACGGTGAGAAGGGACTGGGGATACGGTGAGAAGGGATTGGGGATACGGTGAGAAGGGATTGGGGATACGGTGAGAAGGGATTGGGGATACGGTGAGAAGGGATTGGGGATACGGTGCGAAGGGATTGGGGATACGGTGAGAAGGGATTGGGGATACGGTGAGAAGGAACTGGGGATACGGTGAGAAGGGATTGGGGATACGGTGAGAAGGGACTAGGGATACGGTGAGAAGGGATTGGGGATACGGTGAGAAGGGACTAGGGATACGGTGAGAAGGGATTGAGGGATACGGTGAGAAGGGACTAGGGATACGGTGAGAAGGGATTGGGGATACGGTGAGAAGGGATTGGGGATACGGTGAGAAGGGATTGGGGATACGGTGAGAAGGGATTGGGGATACGGTGAGAAGGGACTGGGGATACGGTGAGAAGGGATTGAGGATACGGTGAGAAGGGATTGGGGATACGGTGAGAAGGGATTGGGGATACGGTGAGAAGGGATTGGGGATACGGTGAGAAGGGACTGGGGATACGGTGAGAAGGGATTGGGGATACGGTGAGAAGGGACTGGGGATACGGTGAGAAGGGATTGAGGATACGGTGAGAAGGGATTGAGGGATACGGTGAGAAGGGATTGGGGATACGGTGAGAAGGGACTGGGGATACGGTGAGAAGGGATTGGGGATACGGTGAGAAGGGACTGGGGATACGGTGAGAAGGGATTGGGGATACGGTGACAAGGGATTGGGGATACGGTGAGAAGGGATTGGGGATACGGTGAGAAGGGACTGGGGATACGGTGAGAAGGGATTGGGGATACGGTGAGAAGGGATTGGGGATACGGTGAGAAGGGACTGGGGATACGGTGAGAAGGGATTGGGGATACGGTGAGAAGGGATTGAGGGATACGGTGAGAAGCGATTGGGGATACGGTGAGAAGGGATTGGGGATACGGTGAGAAGGGATTGGGGATACGGTGAGAAGGGACTGGGGATACGGTGAGAAGGGATTGGGGATACGGTGAGAAGGGATTGGGGATACGGTGAGAAGGGATTGGGGATACGGTGAGAAGGGATTGGGGATACGGTGAGAAGGGATTGGGGATACGGTGAGAAGGGATTGGGGATACGGTGAGAAGGGACTGGGGATACGGTGAGAAGGGACTGGAGATACGGTGTGAAGGGATTGGGGATACGGTGAGAAGGGATTGGGGATACGGTGAGAAGGGATTGGGGATACGGTGAGAAGGGATTGGGGATACGGTGAGAAGGGATTGGGGATACGGTGAGAAGGGATTGGAGATACGGTGAGAAGGGACTGGGGATACGGTGAGAAGGGATTGGGGATACGGTGAGAAGGGACTGGGGATACGGTGAGAAGGGACTGGGGATACGGTGAGAAGGGATTGGGGATACGGTGAGAAGGGATTGGGGATACGGTGAGAAGGGATTGGGGATACGGTGCGAAGGGATTGGGGATACGGTGAGAAGGGATTGGGGATACGGTGAGAAGGGATTGGGGATACGGTGCGAAGGGATTGGGGATACGGTGAGAAGGGATTGGGGATACGGTGAGAAGGGATTGGGGATACGGTGAGAAGGGATTGGGGATACGGTGAGAAGGGATTGGAGATACGGTGAGAAGGGACTGGGGATACGGTGAGAAGGGATTGGGGATACGGTGAGAAGGGACTGGGGATACGGTGAGAAGGGACTGGGGATACGGTGAGAAGGGATTGGGGATACGGTGAGAAGGGATTGGGGATACGGTGAGAAGGGATTGGGGATACGGTGAGAAGGGATTGGGGATACGGTGCGAAGGGATTGGGGATACGGTGAGAAGGGATTGGGGATACGGTGAGAAGGAACTGGGGATACGGTGAGAAGGGATTGGGGATACGGTGAGAAGGGACTAGGGATACGGTGAGAAGGGATTGGGGATACGGTGAGAAGGGACTAGGGATACGGTGAGAAGGGATTGAGGGATACGGTGAGAAGGGACTAGGGATACGGTGAGAAGGGATTGGGGATACGGTGAGAAGGGATTGGGGATACGGTGAGAAGGGATTGGGGATACGGTGAGAAGGGATTGGGGATACGGTGAGAAGGGACTGGGGATACGGTGAGAAGGGATTGAGGATACGGTGAGAAGGGATTGGGGATACGGTGAGAAGGGATTGGGGATACGGTGAGAAGGGATTGGGGATACGGTGAGAAGGGACTGGGGATACGGTGAGAAGGGATTGGGGATACGGTGAGAAGGGACTGGGGATACGGTGAGAAGGGATTGAGGATACGGTGAGAAGGGATTGAGGGATACGGTGAGAAGGGATTGGGGATACGGTGAGAAGGGACTGGGGATACGGTGAGAAGGGATTGGGGATACGGTGAGAAGGGACTGGGGATACGGTGAGAAGGGATTGGGGATACGGTGACAAGGGATTGGGGATACGGTGAGAAGGGATTGGGGATACGGTGAGAAGGGACTGGGGATACGGTGAGAAGGGATTGGGGATACGGTGAGAAGGGACTGGGGATACGGTGAGAAGGGATTGGGGATACGGTGAGAAGGGATTGGGGATACGGTGAGAAGGGACTGGGGATACGGTGAGAAGGGACTGGGGATACGGTGAGAAGGGATTGAGGATACGGTGAGAAGGGATTGAGGGATACGGTGAGAAGGGATTGGGGATACGGTGAGAAGGGACTGGGGATACGGTGAGAAGGGATTGGGGATACGGTGAGAAGGGACTGGGGATACGGTGAGAAGGGATTGGGGATACGGTGACAAGGGATTGGGGATACGGTGAGAAGGGACTGGGGATACGGTGAGAAGGGACTGGGGATACGGTGAGAAGGGATTGGGGATACGGTGAGAAGGGATTGGGGATACGGTGAGAAGGGACTGGGGATACGGTGAGAAGGGATTGGGGATACGGTGAGAAGGGATTGGGGATACGGTGAGAAGGGACTGGGGATACGGTGAGAAGGGACTCGGGATACGGTGAGAAGGGATTGGGGATATGGTGAGAAGGGATTGGGGATACGGTGAGAAGGGATTGGGGATACGGTGAGAAGGGACTGGGGATACGGTGAGAAGGGATTGGGGATACGGTGAGAAGGGACTGGGGATACGGTGAGAAGGGATTGGGGATACGGTGAGAAGGGACTGGGGATACGGTGAGAAGGGACTGGGGATACGGTGAGAAGGGATTGGGGATACGGTGAGAAGGGATTGGGGATACGGTGAGAAGGGATTGGGGATACGGTGAGAAGGGATTGGGGATACGGTGAGAAGGGACTGGGGATACGGTGAGAAGGGATTGGGGATACGGTGAGAAGGGATTGGGGATACGGTGAGAAGGGACTGGGGATACGGTGAGAAGGGATTGGGGATACGGTGAGAAGGGATTGGGGATACGGTGAGAAGGGATTGGGGATACGGTGAGAAGGGACTGGGGATACGGTGAGAAGGGACTGGGGATACGGTGAGAAGGGATTGGGGATACGGTGAGAAGGGACTGGGGATACGGTGAGAAGGGATTGGGGATACGGTGAGAAGGGATTGGGGATACGGTGAGAAGGGACTGGGGATACGGTGAGAAGGGATTGGGGATACGGTGAGAAGGGGTTGGGGATACGGTGAGAAGGGATTGGGGATACGGTGAGAAGGGACTGGGGATACGGTGAGAAGGGATTGGGGATACGGTGAGAAGGGACTGGGGATACGGTGGGAAGGGATTGGGGATACGGTGAGAAGGGACTGGGGATACGGTGGGAAGCAAAAGAATGAAAGAAGAGATTCGGATATATTTGTTTTAAACGCAGAGGGTTGTTAGAACATGGAACGTCCGACCAGAAACAATGGTGGAATCAGAATCCATAATAGTTTTTAAAAGTGAAGTGGAAAATTATTTGATAAAGAAAATATTTAAAAGGTATGTGTAAAGGGCAGGGGCATGGAACCTAGTGGATGGCTCTTTTCGAGTGCCGGCACGGACACGATGGGCCGAACGGTCTTCTTTGGTGCTGTAAGGCATGATGAGAAAGCGCAGGGCAGCTCTCTGAAAAATGGCCTGTTTTTGTTCCTACAAATTCTTTCATAGGAAATAGGAGTTGCCAGGGTCCGTCTAGCTCGCCTTCTACCACCCTGTCAGTCGCACGATCCAACGATCATGGAGTTGTTGACCAATCACAGCGATCAATCTCCCTCAATGAGTCTACAACAGACCCAGACATGAGGTGAGGAAAACCCCCAGTGGTGGAGAGCTTTGGGAACACTGGCCCGGATTTTCGGTTCTCCATGATGTCGTAAGCCTTGTAAAAGGCCCCGCAGGTTCCGGGATTCCACATGCGCTGCGCATGCGCGGAAACCCAGGACTTGCCATCTGTCAAGGTTCGCCTGGACAGACCATCCGCACCGACCCAAAAATTCACTGTCACTGGCGCAGAGTGGGGCCATTTGCCCAACTACTGCCCAGCAAAAGCCCACGAAACCCTTACGCCTGATACAGGCAGGCGCCGGGCCTGTTTTCACCAGTGTAAGGGTTAATATAAATGTTAAATTAAAAATTTAAAAATTAAAAATCAGTACACAAACATTTAAAATTAGTTTATGTCAATTTTGGCCCAGATTAAAATATTTAAAATTATTTTTCAAAAAATTACATTTTTATTGTAAATGCTTCCTTGAAGGGATTTTTAATTAAATGGGAACATTTATTTCTAGTCGAGTAATGTAAATTATTTAATTATTTGGGGATTGGGTTCATGCTTGTGGGGATTCCGTTCGTAAATGGAATTCCCGTGAGCGTATGAGGAATCCTACATAAGACGTAGGAGCAGGAGTCGGCCATTCGACCCCTCGAGCCTGCTCCGCCATTCAATACGATCATGGCTGATCCAATCTTGGCCTCAACTCCACTTCCCTGCCCGCTCCCCATAACCCTTGACTCCCTTACCTTTCAAAAATCTGTCGATCTCCACCTTAAATATAATCAATGACCCAGCCTCCACAGCTCTCTGCGGAAGAGAATTCCAAAGATTCACGACCCTCTGAGAGAAGAAATTCCTCCTCCTTTCCGATTTAAAAGGATGCCCCCTTATTCTGAAATTATGCCCCCTAGTTCTAGATTCCCCCATGAGGGCAAACATCCTCTCAGCATCGACCCTGTCAAGCCCCTTCAGAATCCTATAAGTTTCAATAAGATCACCTCTCATTCTTCTAAACTCCAACGAGTATAGGCCCAACCTGCTCAACCTTTCTTCATAAGACAACCCCTTCATCTCTGGAATCAACCTCGTGAACCTTCTCTGAACGGCCTCCAATGCAAGTATATCCTTCCTTAAATAAGGAGAGCAAAACTGTACGCAGTACTCCAGGTGTGGTCTCACCAGTGCCCTGTAGAGTTGTAACACGACTCCCCTGCTTTTATACTCCATCCCCTTTGCAATAAAGGCCAACATTCCATTTGCCTTCCTAATTACTTGTTGTACCTGCATGCTAACTTTTTGTGATTCATGTACAAGGACCCCCAGATCCCTCTGTACCTCAGCATTTTGTAATCTCTCTCCATTTAAATAATAATTCACTTTTTTATTTTTCCTACCAATGTGGATAACCTTGCATTTTCCCACATTAAACTCCATCTGCCAGATTTTTGCCCACTCACTGAGCCTATCTATACCCCTTTGGAGATTCTTTGGCCTAGAAATTGGGTTTTGGCTTAGCCAGGGCTTTAGCGCCGGAAGTTAGTGCCGGCGCTAAGTTCCCCTGCGCACGCCAAAAATTCAGTAGCACCGCGCCCAAACGGCTGCCGGCGCTACTGAAGGGTCTTAGCGCCTGGAAAAGGGCGCTAACTGCCGTTTAGCGCCGCAATTCCGGCGCTGCGGCACCCGATGCGGTGTGGCAGGCTGGGGAAGTGCAGGCCTCCTCCTTCCGTTAAGGAGGAGCTGCCTGCACCCGGCCGCGGCCCGCGCAAATCTGTTTAAAAATGAGCCCGGCACCTCGGACAAGTGCCGGGCTTGCATCTGTTCCGGGGGGGGGGGTGGGGAGAAGTCCGGGGAGGGAGCTGCGGGCAGGCGGCCGGCGGGAAAGCGGCCGGCCGCCGCGGGGCCTTTAATGCGCCGGCGCAAACACATGTTGGACTCTGTTGCCAGAGTCTTAGTTGCGGCTGCCACGGGCGAGGCGGCCGCAACTGAATTTCGGCGCTGGGGCCCGTCGGCATGGCAACCGGGACGCTGCGCACACCGATGACGTCATCGGTGCCGGCGCAGCGCTACCGGTGCAACGCCGCTTTAGGGCCCCAGGGAATTTTTCAACTGGCCATAACTCTGGCGCTAGTCCCTCTAGCGCCTCAAAAGCGGCGCTAAGGCAACTGAATTTCTAGGCCCCTGCGTCCTCCACACAATTTGCTTTCCCTCCTATCTTTGTATCATCAGCAAATTTGGCTACATTACACTCAGTCCCTTCATCCAAGTCATTAATATAGATTGTAAATAGTTGAGGCCCCAGCACTGATCCCTGCGGCACCCCACTAGTTACCGTTTGCCAACCTGAAAATGACCCATTTATCCCGACTCTCTGTTTTCTGTCAGTTAGCCAATCCTCTATCCATGCTAATATATTACCCCCAACCCTGTGAGCTCTTATCTTGTGTAGTAATCTTTTATGTAGCACCTTATCGAATGCCTTCTGGGAATCCAAATACACGACATCTACTGGTTACCCTTTATCCACCCTGCTCGTTACATCCTCAAAGAACTCCAGCAAATTTGTCAAACATGATTTCCCTTTCATAAAACCATGCTGACTCTGCTTGACTATATTATGATTTTCTAAATGTCCTGCTACCACTTTCTTAACGATGGACTCCAGCATTTTCCCTAATGACAGATGTTAGGCTAACTGGTCGATAGTTGCCTGCTTTCTGTCTCCCTCCTTTCTTAAATAGGGGCGTTAAATTTGCAGTTTTCCAGTCTGCTGGGACCTCTCCAGAATCCAGGGAATTTTGGTAGATTACAACCAGTGCATCCACTATCTCTGCAGCCACCTCTTTTAAGACCCTAGGATGCAGGCCATCGGGTCCAGGGGACTTGTCCACCTTTAGTCCCATTAGTTTGCCTAGTACTTTCTCTCTAGTGATAGTGATTGTTTTAAGTTCCCCCCCCCACCCCAATAGCCCCTTGATTATTCATTATTGGGATCTTTTAGTGTCTTCTACCGTGAAGACCGATACAAAATATTTGTTCAAAGTCTCCGCCATTTCCCTGTTTCCCATTATTAGTTCCCCAGACTCATCCTCTAGGGGACCAATGTTTACTTTAGCTACTCTCTTTCTTTTTATATACCTGTAGAAGCTCTTACTATCTGTTTTTATATTTCTTGCTTGCTTACTCTCATAAGCTATCTTCTCTCTCTATCATTTTTTTAGTCGTCCTTTGCTGGTTTTTTTAAATTTCCCAATCCTCTGGTCTTTCACTATTCTTCGCAACATTGTATGCTTTTGTTTTCAATTTGATATCATCCTTTACTTCCTTAGTTAGCCACGGATGGTTCATTGTTCTCTTAGATTCTTTCTTTCTCACTGGAATATATCTTTGCTGAGAGTTATGAAATATCTCCTTAAATGTTTGCCACTGCTTTTCTACAGTCTTACCCTGTAATATATTTTCCCAGTCCACTTTAACCAAGTCTGCCTTCATACCTTTGTAATTACCTTTGTTTAAGTTCAGGACACTAGTTTGAGACCTAGCTTTCTCACCCTCAAACTGAATTTGAAATTCTACCATGTTATGATCACTCTTCCCAAGAGGATCCTTCACTTCGAGATCATTCATTAATCCAGCCTCATTACACATTACCAGATCGAAAATAGTCTGCTCCCTGGTTGGTTCCACAACGTATTGTTCCAAGAAACCATCCCGCATACACTCTAAGAACTCTTCCTCAAGTCTACTTTTGCCAATTTGCTTTGTCCAATCAATATGAAGAATAAAATCTCCCATGATTATAGTCGGACCTTTCTTACAAGCCTCTATTATTTCTTGATTTATACTCTGTCCTACAGTGTGGCTACTGTTTGGGGGCCTGTAGACCACTCCCACCAGTGACCTCTTACACTTATTATTTCTTATCTCCACCCAAACTGATTCTAAGTCATGATCTTCTAGGCCAATATCATTTCTCATTACTGCACTGATCTCATCCCTTATTAACAGAGCTACACCACCTCCTTTTCCTTTCTGCCTATCCTTACAAAATGGCAAATACCCCTGAATATTCAGTTCCCAGCCTTGATCACCTTGCAACAACGTCTCTGTAATGGCTATCAGATCATACACATTTATTTCTATTTGTGCCGTCAACTCATCAATCTTGTTACAAGTGCTGCGTGCGTTCAGATATAGAGCTTTTAATTTTGTCTTTTTACCATTTTTCCCTACGCTGACCCCTCTTTCCGATGCACTCTTTCTGATAGGAGGACCTGGCCCACGAGATCCCCGGGACCCTGCAGGCCCAGGACCCGAACTCTCCGGAGCCCCAGAGTCAGCAGGGAGGCATCCTCCGGTGGGACATCTCCGACCGCAAATTCTGACCCCACAGGTCCAAGGTCATCAGTTCCTCCCAAAGCATGCTACACTCACCACACGCCAGGTCTCAAATTACTCACATACTTGTGTCTTTATTCTCAATATATCACAGCGTTAGAAGCCAAAAAGCTCTATAATAAACAAATGTCGGAATTCCAGTTTTATATTTCCCACGCACCTTTCTTCTCTCGCACCTCTACATAAGTTGTGTTGCCGCCTGGGAGTTTTTCCACCGTGTAGTAATATGTGCAGTCATCTGCCTCATCACGGAACTGGCAGTTCTCCGTCACCAGGTTTTCTGCAGGGACAAAATAAAACTTTTTTTTAAGTGTCAGCTTGCCTCACTCGGTAGCACTCTCACCTGGCGGTCATGGGTTCAGGCCCCACTCTACAGACTTGAGCAAAGAATGTGGGCCGACACTTCACTGCTTTTGACTGGATGAGTGCAGCTCCAACAACACTCAAAAAGCTCGACACCATCCAAGACAAAGCAGCCTGCTTGACCAGCACCCCATCCACCACCTTAAACATTCACTCCCTCCACCACTGGCGCACCGTGGCTGCAGTGTGTACCATCTACAAGATGCACTGCAGCAACTCGCCAAGGCTTCTTCGGCAGCACCTCTCAAACCCGCGACCTCTTCCACCTAGAAGGACAAGGGCAGCAGGCGCATGGGAACACCACCACCTCCAAGATCCCCTCCAAGTCACACACCATCCTGGCTTGGAAGTATATCGCCGATCCTTCGTCGTCGCTGGGTCAAAATCCTGGAACTCCCTCCCTAACAGCACTGTGGGAGTACCTTCACCACACGGACTGCAGCGGTTCAAGAAGATGGCTCACCACCACCTTCTGAAGGGCAATTATGGATGGGCAGTAAATGCTGGATTTGCCAGTGACGCCCACATCCCATGAATGGATTTTTAAAAAGTACTGAGGGAGTACAGCACTGTCGGAGGGGCAGTACTGAGGGAGTGCAGCACTGTCGGAGGGGCAGTACTGAGGGAGTGCAGCACTGTTGGAGGGGCAGTACTGAGGGAGTGCAGCACTGTCGGAGGGGCAGTACTGAGGGAGTGCAGCACTGTCGGAGGGGCAGTACTGAGGGAGTGCAGCACTGTCGGAGGGGCAGTACTGAGGGAGTGCAGCACTGTCGGAGGGGCAGTACTGAGGGAGTGCAGCACTGTCGGAGGGGCAGTACTGAGGGAGTGCAGCACTGTCGGAGGGGCAGTACTGAGGGAGTGCAGCACTGCCGGAGGTGCTGTCCTTCTGGATGAGACATAAAACTGAGGCCCCGTCTGCCCTCTCAGGTGGATATTAAAGATTCCACAGCACTATGGGAAGAAGAGGTTCCTCCTGTGCCCTGGCAATATTGCTCCCTCAAAATGCAGAGTCATTGGTCAATCATCTCAGTTGTTGTTTGTGGGATCGTGCTGTGCGTAAATTTGGCTGCATCCTTTGCCCACATGGCAACAGTGAGCACGCTTCACAGTGTACGTGAAGCACTTTGGGATGTAACCCGAATTGAAGATTACGAAGGGAATTGGCAAAACTGATCGGGGAATATCATTCACTGAGGTGATGGTTTCAAATCCAAGGGGACACAAGTTAAAAAATGAGCAGCTTATGAGTAGGAAGGAAATTCGAGAAAACTTCCTCAGGCAAAGGGTAATCGAGTAGCGGAACATGTCACCAAGGAAGGATGACTGAGTGGACAGTGTAAACGGGTTCAAGAGGCAATTTCTAGAGAAAGCTGTGACCTTGGGTTTAATGTCCTTTTCCAATAATTCAGTATTGTTCAGACTGACCTGATTTCAGTTCCTCTACGAACTTGAACACGTTAGTGCACTTCTTGCAGTTCTGCCCCTTCTTCTCCCCAGTATTCCAGGCCTGGCACTGGACACAGGTGCGAGTGTCCTCACACAGGCCCAGCAGTTGCTGCAAGAGACAGAGAGGGAGAAAGAAACAGCCTCCGTTAGAGAGGGTCGCCAATTGTTCCTGAAATCTCTGGAAGTTGCTCGGTGGAAAATTCATGGCGTCGCGAGCCCCGATTTTAACCCCCAACTCGCAACGAGAGGGGTAAGGGGGTGGGGGTGAGGGGGAGTTAGGAAGCATCCGTACCTCTGCTTCTCCACACGTTCCTGCCTGCTGCCATTTTAGCCCAGAGGTTTCAGGAGGTGTTGGAGGCAGATGAGGGCCTGATAAATATGCAAAAGTCGGGGCGGGGCGGGGGGGGGAGATCCGATGACGTGATTCAGACCCTGACGCGATTTTCACTCAGGGTTACGCAAGTCGCGGACCCACCAGTGAAACCCGGGACAGGCAGGATCAGAGCCCCGGAGAGGCCCAGATAAGATTGAATTATTTGAAGGGCCTGCATACTCCTCCGGGCCCCACAAGGAAACCTTGGGCCCCCCCAGCTCCACGGGGGGGCCTCTGGTGCTCCTGTGGTGTTCCCGGGGCAGCTCCAGATTTATATCTTCCCGAGTCTTGTTGGTGAGCTTCGGCCTGCTGGCCTGCTTCCCACCAGAAGCCTGCCATGTATACAAAATGGGCCAGAAATTTGGGTTGGAGGGTTCCCGCGGGTGCAAGCCCCTGACCTGCACTTACCTTGCGTGCCGGCCGTTGAGCTGTGGACCCGCGTGGGATTCCGATCCTGGGCCTGCTCCAACTGCCGGCACGCAGTGCTTGCGTATCCCAGGGGCGCAGTTAGTTCGAAGCGTCCCCTGGGATCACGTGGGCCATGGAGAGCCAATTGTAGCAGGGAATCTCTATTCATAGATTTGACAGGAAGAGCTGTCAAATCTATGAAATAGTGATCAGCCCCAAAACATAACTTAAACTTCAAATAAATCACATTTTTAAAATAACTATAAATTACATAAAATAACTATTTTAAACAATAATTTAAATTTTTGAAAAAATTAAATTACAGTTTTTAACAGGGCTAAAAATAAACTTACCTTTCTTTAAAGTATTTAAAAATAATGAGCCCATAATCCAGGCTGCCACTCCCAGTGCAGTGCTGAGGGAGTGCTGCATTGTCTGAGGTGCTGTCTTTCAGAGCAGATCTTAAGCCGAGGCCCCGTCTGCATTCTCAGGTGGACGTAAAAGACCCCGTGACACTATTCAAACTAGAGCAGGGGAGTTCTCCCCAGTGTCCTGGGGCCAATATTTATTCCTCAACCAATATCACTAAAACAGATTACCTGGTCATTATCACATTGCTGTTTGAGGGATCTTGCTGTGCGCAAATTGGCTGCCGTGTTTCCTACATTACAACAGTGACTCCACTTCAAAAAGTACTCCATTGGCCGTAGAGCGCTTTGGGACGTCCTGAGGTTGTGAAAGGTGCTGTATAAACGTTTATGCCTTAAGCTATCTTCACTTACCAAGTAGGTCATGGAGCCACAGGTTGGATCTGTGTTTTTATCTTGACACTTGCATCTTCCACATATGCAGTCACCTTTACCATTACAGAGTCCCTGTAATCAGGAAAATACAGGTGAGATACCGGGCGTACAGAAAGTCCCTGCCCCAAACTCCCCCTCTTGGCCATCATTTGCCTTGTCCAAGGCAGGGGTGGGGGGTGTTTGGAGGGGATCATTCCCCTCCAAACAAGGCAACCAGGAAACTCCCAGAAAGTCCTGGCAAAACCCCTGAGGAATTCTGAGGAATGTTACTTATGATACAAAGACATGACAGCAGAGGGAGCTCTAACACAAAATATCTCCTCCCAGGCTCTCTCTGGCCAGGAACCAGAGTAACGTTAGTGGGGACGCAGTCACTCCTTAGCTGTATGGATACCTTCCATCGTAACATTCTACGATGTGACAAATGGATACAGGGTGTTTCAGCGGCCAACGCCATTTCTATAAATCCCTCTCTCTTATTAACTCCTGAAGGTTTCTGGGCTGAATGTAAACTGGGATCGCACATCGGGACAGGAGGAGGCCATTCAGCCCCTCGAGCCTGTGCTGCCAGTCAATCAGATCATGGCTAATCTGCTCCTCAACTCCATTTACCCACCTCTGCTCCATATCCCTTGATACCCTTACCAACAAAAATTTATCGATCTCAGTCTTTAAAATTACAATTGACCCCAGCACCCACAGCCTTTTTGGGGGGGGGGGGGGGGGGGAAGAGTTCCAGATTTCCACTATCTTCTGATCTCACCCCTGAACGGCCTAGCTCTGATTTTAAGGTTCTGCCCCCTTGTTCTGGATAATCCCACCAGGGGAAATAGTTTCTCTCGATCTATCCTCTCAAATCCCTTTATCGTTTTAAGCAGCTCGATCAGATCACCCCTCAATCTCCGAAACTCAAGGGAATACAAGCCAGGTTTATGCACCCTGTCCTCATCAGTTCACCCTTTAAGCCCGGGTATCATTTGGTGAGAATCACACACCAGACTCACGACTTAAATAAAAAAGGAATGGGGGTAAAAATGGCCTTTGGTGACAGCACCAAACGGGCGATGGTGAATCGACAGCCCATTTTACATCCCGCTCAAAAGCTGGGTGGTGGAATCACCATCGCCCGTGTTCAGCTGCCGCCCAGGACCAATTTCAGCCCCAGTGTGTCTGCGTGGTGTTGTAATGTAACTCCAGTCTTACCCCATTGGCGTCAATGCACGTGGCATTGCTGATAGGGCACTCACACGAGGCGCCAGTCCATCCTTCGTCACATACACACTGCTCCTTAAAACATTTGCCACGAGCTGTGAAAAACCGTAACGGAAACCGAATCAAACACAAAGTTTAATCACTCAGGGCACAAAAACCAATCGACCAAACCTCAACGATGGAGACCCTGTCAAATCACTACAACTCATACTGCCAACCCCATTGGTCAGTGTAACTCATACTGCCAACCCCATTGGTCAGTGCAACTCATACTGCCAACCCCATTGGTCAGTGCAACTCATACTGCCAACCCCATTGGTCAGTGTAACTCATACTGCCAACCCCATTGGTCAGTGTAACTCATACTGCCAACCCCATTGGTCAGTGCAACTCATACTGCCAACCCCATTGGTCAGTGTAACTCATACTGCCAACCCCATTGGTCAGTGTAACTCATACTGCCAACCCCATTGGTCAGTGCAACTCATACTGCCAACCCCATTGGTCAGTGCAACTCATACTGCCAACCCCATTGGTCAGTGTAACTCATACTGCCAACCCCATTGGTCAGTGTAACTCATACTGCCAACCCCATTGGTCAGTGCAACTCATACTGCCAACCCCATTGGTCAGTGTAACTCATACTGCCAACCCCATTGGTCAGTGTAACTCATACTGCCAACCCCATTGGTCAGTGCAACTCATACTGCCAACCCCATTGGTCAGTGCAACTCATACTGCCAACCCCATTGGTTAATGCAACTCATACTGCCAACCCCATTGGTTAATGCAACTTATATTGCCAACCCCATTGGTTAATGCAACTCGGATCCATTGGTAGTTTTGATCAAATAAACACAGAAGATGCTGGAAACACACAGATCACCTGTCAGTATATGGAAGCGAAAAGACCGGTTTAACTCAGAGTTCTGACAATGGGTCTCCAAGTATTGACCTGTTTTAACTCTTTCAAATGCTGGTCGCTGTGCTGCGTATTTCCATCTTTGTACACTGGTAGCCCTGGACACACCATCCTAACACCGGGGAGGTTCGGGGGAAGCCCTCTCTACACATGTAAGCCGGGTTTCCACTGAAGATATGGCTGCGGAGCGGGAGGAATTCAGAGGAAATTCAGCCTCACAATGTCCTCACAACCAACAGGAGTCTTTTATCCCTGCATTTGAACAGCCACTTCTGTTTGATCCCTGGAGAGAATGATCCCAGGAATCCTCCAGCTTCCTCGTAAGGAATTCTAGATAATTTAGCTCAAATTTATAACAAATATTCACCCCCCCCTCCCCGCTCCCACCCCCCAAGTTTTCCGCTCACCTTCCTTGAAGGTGTTGTCCCATGTTGGGATACTGCCTCATTACCCACCAACAGCCCTGCACTAACCATGGCCAACTGCCTAGCCCAACAGGAGTAACAACCCTGGCTGACGTCCTCCACCGCCACCCCTAGGGTGCTGAGGTCAATCGTGATGCTTGACAGGCGACCTGGCAGCACAGACTGGCAACTGACCCGTGCACCTCCTGGTGTCTCAAGCTCAATCCTACCTTGGCATTCTGTGATCTGTTTTTCCCGCTGGTCAGAGCTTCATGCACCGCGCATTTCCTAGTCCAAACATCGCGGGTTCAAGCCCCACTCCGAGCGAGCACACAATCTAAGGCTGGCTCTCCCAGTGCAGTACTGAGGGAGCGCTGCACTGTCGGAGGGGCAGTACTGAGGGAGGGCTGCACTGTCAGAGGGGCAGTACTGAGGGGAACGCTGCACTGTCGGAGGGGCAGTACTGAGGGAGGGCTGCACTGTCAGAGGGGCAGTACTGAGGGGAACGCTGCACTGTCGGAGGGGCAGTACTGAGGGGAGCGCTGCACTGTCGGAGGGGCAGTACTGAGGGGAACGCTGCACTGTCAGAGGGGCAGTACTGAGGGGAACGCTGCACTGTCGGAGGGGCAGTACTGAGGGGAGCGCTGCACTGTCGGAGGGGCAGTACGGAGGGAGACGCTGCACTGTCGGAGGGGCAGTACTGAGGGGAGCGCTGCACTGTCGGAGGGGCAGTACTGAGGGTGGGCTGCACTGTCAGAGGGGCAGTACTGAGGGGAACGCTGCACTGTCGGAGGGGCAGTACTGAGGGGAGCGCTGCACTGTCGCAGGGGCAGTACTGAGGGGAGTGCTGCACTGTCGGAGGGGCAGTACTGAGGGGAGCGCTGCACTGTCAGAGGGGCAGTACTGAGGGAGCACTGCACTGTCAGAGGGGCAGTACTGAGGGGAACGCTGCACTGTCGGAGGGGCAGTACTGAGGGAGTGCTGCACTGTCAGATGGGCAGTACTGAGGGGAACGCTGCACTGTCGGAGGGGCAGCACTGAGGGGAGCGCTGCACTGTCCGAGGGGCAGCACTGAGGGAGTGCCGCACTGTCGGAGGGGGCAGTACCGAGGGAGCGCCGCACTGTCGGAGGGGGCAGTACCGAGGGGAGCGCTGCACTGTCGGAGGGGGCAGTACTGAGGGAGCGCTGCACTGTCGGCGGGGCAGTACTGAGGGAGCGCCGCACTGTCGGAGGTGCAGTACCGAGGAAGCGCCACACTGTCAGAGGGGCAGTACTGAGGGGAGCGCTGCACTGTCGGAGGGGGCAGTACTGAGGGAGCGCCGCACTGTCGGAGGGGCGGTACTGAGGGGAGAGCTGCACTGTCGGAGGGGGCAGTACTGAGGGGAGCGCTGCACTGTCAGAGGGGGCAGTACCGAGGGAGCGCCACACTGTCGGAGGGGGCAGTACTGAGGGAGCGCCGCACTGTCGGAGGTGCAGTACCGAGGAAGCGCCACACTGTCAGAGGGGCAGTACCGAGGGGAGCGCCGCACTGTCGGAGGGGGCAGTACCGAGGGGAGAGCTGCACTGTCGGAGGGAGCAGTACTGAGGGGAGAGCTGCACTGTCGGAGGGGGCAGTACTGAGGGGAGCGCTGCACTGTCGGAGGGGGCAGTACTGAGGGAGCGCTGCACTGTCGGAGGGGGCAGTACTGAGGGGAGCGCTGCACTGTCGGAGGGGGCAGTACTGAGGGGAGAGCTGCACTGTCGGAGGGGGCAGTACTGAGGGGAGCGCTGCACTGTCGGAGGGGGCAGTACTGAGGGGAGAGCTGCACTGTCGGAGGGGGCAGTACTGAGGGGAGAGCTGCACTGTCGGAGGGGGCAGTACTGAGGGGAGAGCTGCACTGTCGGAGGGGGCAGTACTGAGGGGAGCGCTGCACTGTCGGAGGGGGCAGTACTGAGGGGAGCGCTGCACTGTCGGAGGGGGCAGTACTGAGGAAGCGCCACACTGTCAGAGGGGGCAGTACTGAGGGGAGCGCCGCACTGTCGGAGGTGCAGTACCGAGGAAGCGCCACACTGTCAGAGGGGCAGTACTGAGGGGAGCGCTGCACTGTCGGAGGGGGCAGTACTGAGGGGAGAGCTGCACTGTCAGAGGTGCCGTCTTTCGGATGAGACGTTAAACCATCTGCCCCCTTGAGTGGACATAAAACCAGGGCCCGTGGCACTATTGGAAGAAGAACAGTGAGTTCGCCCCGGTGTGCTAGCCAACATTTATCCCTCAAACAACACTGGCAAAAAAAAAATAGATTTGCTCGTTATTTGTTGTTCGTGGGATCTTGCTGTGAACAAATAGGCTGCCAAGTTTGCATTGGAGGAAAACTCGAGCCTCTTTCTAAAGAAATCTGTTAGTTGTGAAGCACTTTGAATCATTCCAATGATGTGCTACGGGTTATATAAATCCTAGTTCTCTTTTTTTTAAATCCATGGCAAAATATGTCTCATGACCTCAATTTCCGTGCCACCCCCACCCTTTGCAGTGAGGGACACCACTTTACTCACCATTACACGGAAAGCCAGCGAATCGTGGGCAGAGCAGGCTGCTGTATTCACAAAAGTCCCCGTCAAATATTTCCAGATGGTTCTCCGACAGAAAGCAGTGGCATTTGCCGCACTGACACTCTCCGCGGCCGGAGCAGATCTGGGTGTTGGTGTCGTTGGGATTGTCGCAGGCCGCGCTGTCTCCCCCAGTGCCCACATCACAGTCACAGAACTGGCCCCGCCTGAGAAGGGGAAGGCAGAGTTTCAAAGGGGGGGGGGGTTTAAAAAAAAGGAAAGAAAAAGCTATTTTTGTGATTCTTCAGAAAATTGGAAACAGGAGGAGGCCATTCAGCCCCTCGAGCCTGTCCCACCATTCAATTGGATCATGGCTGATCTGTTTCTCAACTCCACCTTGGTTCCATATCCCCAATAACCTTACCTCACAAAAATCTATCAATCTCAGTCTGGAAAGCTTCAGTTGACCCTCAGCATTCACAGCCTTTTGCGGGGAGAGAGTCCCAGATTCCCACCACCCTTTGTGTGAAGAAGTGCTTCCTGATTTCACTCCTGAATGGCCTGGCTCTAACTTTAAGATTATGTGCCCCGGCCCCCACCCCCTGCATCAGAAGAAGTAGTTTCTTTCTCTCTACCCTATTAAATCCTTTTAATATTTTAAACACCTCAATCAGAACACCCCTCCACCATCTGAACGCAAGAGAATACCAACCAAGTTTATGCAAGCTGCCCTCATAATTTAACCCGAGGGCTCTTTCACATCCTCAGAGAGGGCAGACGGGGCCTCAGCTTAATGTCACATCCGAAAGATGGCACCTCCGACAGTGTGGCACTCCCTTAGATTATGTGCTCGTGTCTCTGGAGTGGGACTGTGAACCCACAACCTTCTGAGTCAGAGGCGAGAGTGCGGCCCACCGAGCCACGGCCGACACAACGTACACAGAGGCCCCTGTTGCCGAAGGAAGGCTGAGACATCAGACTCAGTGGCACAAATAACGGCCGACTATAGTGCTGGATGCATCTGGGAAGCACCGCAGTCACGGGATGTAACGCTTTCAGTGGTGCTGCACTAGAGAAGGCAGTCCAGGGTGACCAATAACCAGCGGAGCCTGATGGACCACATCCATCAAGGTGTCACCAACCATATCATTGTTGCAACCACCTGGCAATGATCATGGGGAACTGCCATCACAAGCTCTGGGAAAGCAGGGAGACAGATACAGATCTCTGCCATTTACTGCAATGACATCTGCAGCTACACAGAATGACTTCGAATGTGCAGCACAGAAACAGGCCATTCGGCCCAACTGGTCTATGCTGGCGTTTATGCTCCACACGAGCCTCCTCTCACCCTACTTCCTCTCACCCCATCAGCATATCCTTCTAATCCTTTCTCCCTCGTGTGTTTATCTCGCTTCCCCTTAAATGTATCAATACTATTCGCCTCAACCACTCCCTGTGGTAGCGAGTTCCACATTCTCACCACTCTCTGGGTAAAGAAGTTTCTCCTGAATTCCCTATTGGATTTATTAATAATTATCTTATATTTATGGCCCCTAGTTGCGGTCTCCCTCACAAGTGGAAACATCTTCGCTACGTCCACCCGATCAAACCCCTTCATAATTTTAAAGACCTCGATCAGCTCACTCCTCAGACTTATTTTTTCTGGAGAAAAGAACCCCAGCCTGTTCAATCTTTACTGCTGGGTATAACCTCTCAGTTCTGGTATCATCCTAGTAAATCTTTTTTGCACCTTCTCCAGAGCCTCTGTATCCTTTGTATAACATGGAGACCAGAACTGGGCACAGTGCTCCAAGTGTGGTCCAACCACGGGTTGCTCGCCTGCTCCATCACTGGCCAGCACATTGGGTTTCCTTTCCCGTCCTTTATTCCCTGTCACTACTTAGCACCCTCCCCCTTCGCTCTGAGAAGACTGCCAATGGCTTCAAGAAGATTTTTTGTATCCCTGCTGTGTCATTTCCCCATAATTGTGTTTAAAATTTCATCCATGTACAGTTTTCCCTCCTGCCAGTAAGGGGCGCCCTGCGCCTGTCTGAATTTGCCCTAAAGCACGGAATGATTACAACCAGGAGCCCACGCAAGAAAACTCGGAGTACTTTGGGAGTAAATTGGATCCCTATCGGAAAACCAGTCACACGGTAAATATTCGGAGTAGGTTTCCTCTCATCACTCCCTTCATCGTCTCTGGGTCAAAATAACTTCACCAGACGGACTGCAGCAGATAGGTTAAGTGAGTGGGCAGTAAGGTGGCAGATGGAGTAAAATGTGAGGTTATCCACTTTGGTAGGAAGAATAGAAAAGCAAGTTATGATTTAAATGGAGAGTGACTACAGAATGGTGCGGTACAGAGGGATCTGGAGGTCCCCGTACCTGAAACACAAAAGGTTAGCATGCCGGTACAGCAAGTAATTAGGAAGGCAAATTGGCCTTTATTGCAAGGGGGACGGTGTATAAAAGTAGGGAAGTCTTGCCACAACTGTACAGGGCGTTGGTGAGACCACACCTGGGGTACTGCGTACAGTTTTGGTCTCCTTATTTAAGGAGGGATATACTTGCATTGGAGGGTGTTCAGAGAAGGTTCACGAGGCTGATTCCTGGGATGAAGGGGTTGTCTTATGAGGAAAGGTTGAGCAGGTTGGGCCTATACTCATGGAGCTTAGAAGAATGAGAGGTGATCTTATTGAAACATATAAGAATCTGAGGGGGCTTGAAAGGTGGATGCCGAGAGGATGTTTCCCCTCGTGGGGGAATCTAGAACTAGGGGGCACAGTCTCAGAATAAGGAGTCGCCCATTTAAAACGGAGATGAGGAGGAATTTCTTCTCTCCGAGGGTCGTGAATCTTTGGAATTCTTTACCCCAGAGAGCTGTGGAGGCTGGGTCATTGAATATATTTAAGGCGGAGATAGACAGACATTCGAACTACAAGGGAGTCAAGGGTTATAGGGAGAGAGTGGGCAAGAACGTGTTGTTGAGGTCAAGATCAGATCAGACATGTTCCTATTGAATGGTGGAGCAGGCTCGAGGGGCTGAATGGCCTACTCCTGCTCCTATTCCTTAGGTTCTTATGTTCATGAAGAAGGCCCACCACCTCCTCCTCAAGGGCAACCAGCGATCGGCAACAAATGCCAGCGACGCCCACAACATCTAAATCCATTCTTTTGAATACTTCCACAATTTGGTAGAAGAAATGATGATGAATCATTCAGCTGTGCTTACATTGCTGCGAACACTTAGCATCAGTCAAAGAAATCTCCCGCAATGTGGGTCTGTAAGATCAGCCATCATGTAGTGTATGTGCTTTAAGTCAGAACTACTTTTTACAGCTCCTGTATACTGTAGTACCGGCAGTAACCACACCGGTATATAAGCTGTGCGCATGCCTCTGTACTCCAGCCTAGAGTTGACCCTCCTCCAGTAAAGACCTGTTGTTTGTTTATGTACAGCATCCGTGTAATTCTTTATCCACTGAACCACGGATCTAACAGTGGCGACGAGTGTTGATGCCAATCTACCTGCAACATTAAACAAAACAAAACAAAAAGAAAAGTCGAGTCCAGGAACACGGGTGTCGACCGCGAGCAACCGCCCAGCAGTCAGGCAGAGATCCAACTTCGCTGGTGAGGCTGTGGAGAGCCGGGCTTGGTTCCCTAGCCACAACGAGCAGTAAGAGACCGACGACAGGTCCTGAGCAGACCCTTCCCGAGCAGCGGCGGCTGGAGCCAACCGACGGCAGAGAGAGAGAGCCGGGCAGTGTCGACGGGGTAAGAAAAAGGGTGAAGAGAGCAGGGCGCAGCCGGGGGTTGATCACCGAGCAGCGTCGTGGAAAAATACTGCAAAACCGGAGAGAGAGAGGGTAAGAAACAGCCAGGTTCTAGACTGAGCGGCGTTGACAAATATCAAGAGAAGAACGCGCAGAGCACAGCCAGGGATCACGGGCTGATCAGGGTCCGTGGGGCGAAGCAAGGGGAGACGCCATTGAGCCGCGGAGAAGCAGGAAGAGCGCAGGAGGCGCCATTGAGCCGCGGAGAAGAAGAGCGTGGGAGACGCCATTTTGCGAAGCCGCAGCGGAGAAGACGGGCGAGCGCGGGAAGGAAGGAAAGCGCGGGAGACACCATTTTGTGCCAGCGGAGAAGAAGGGTAAGCGCGGGAGGCGCCATTGGGGATAGTTAACGCACAACCAAGGATGCCGAAGAGTGGCAGTATCTCTACGTTCGACAATGAAGTCGAAGATTGGGCGACATATGTGGAACGTATTGAGGTGTACTGCAGGGCGAATGAAGTGCCAGATGCTAATAAAGCACTGGTTCTGTTAAATTCCATGGGTGCAAAAACTTATGGGTTACTGCGGAATCTAATAACCCCAGAGAAGCCGGTAAACAAGGATTTTGGAAGCATAGTAGAAATCCTACAGGACCACTTAAGCCCCACACCGCTGCTGATAGCAGAACGATTTAAGTTCCATAAAAGGAACCAACACAAAGACGAAAGCAATGCTGAGTACCTAACGGAACTGCGCAAGCTATCGAAATACTGCCAGTTTGGAGTGGGACTAGCAGACACGTTAAGGGACAAGTTTGTGTGTGGGCTACAAAGTGAAGGAACCCAGAAACGGCTTCTATCAGAAAAGGACCTTACACTGGACAAAGCTTTCAATATGGCAGTATCACACGAAGCAGCCGCAAGGGGCGCTGCAGAGATACAACGGAGACCGCAAGAATACAGCACCAACGAAATGACCTATGGAACAGGGAAGTGCTATCGCTGCGGCAGAACAACACATGACCAGAAAGATTGTTGGTTCAAGGACCAAGTGTGCAGACAGTGTGGGAAAGCAGGACACATAGCAAGAGTCTGCAGGTCTGGGAAGAAAACCAACAGTATGAAATCTCCACAGGAGAAGTACAAAAAGGTACACCAGGTGATGGACAGTGGTTCAGATGAACAGAAAAGTGACACAGACTCCGGAAGCAAGGAGCTGGGTTGTCTGAAACTACATAATGTAACCGAAATAGAGGATCACCAGACTATCTGGGTTACACTCAAGATAGACGGAGTCCAAGTGGAAATGGAATTGGACACAGGGTCAGCTCTAACAGTCATAAATCAAAGAGACTACAAGCGGCTATTTTCACACATACCCTTGAAAGCTACAGAGATTGTCTTGAAGACGTATACGGGGCAAAAAGTCTACCCCAAAGGAAAAATAAGGGTGAAAGTGACATATAAAGGTCAGGAAATACCTAAAATGGATATATATGTATTGCCAAATGGAGGACCACCACTGCTAGGACGTGAGTGGATCCGGAAGATACATTTAGATTGGCATTCCATACAGGCACTGAAGGTAGAGGCCAAAAAGGATGACGACGTCACACCTGGACGACTGTCAAAAATGCTAACTGACGCAAAAGAAGTGTTCCAGGAGGGACTAGGAACACTAAAAGGAATAACAGCAACAATTAAAATAGAGGATAATGCAAGCCCAAAGTTTCTGAAGGCCAGACCAGTGCCTTATGCGATCAGACCAACGGTTGAAGCAGAGCTGGAAGGGTTGGAACGTTCAGGAGTACTGTCCAAAGTGGACTGGAGCGAGTGGGCTACACCCATCGTCCCTGTAATGAAGAGCTCGTTGAGTAATACGCCTGGGGAACCAAAGAAGATCCGCATCTGTGGGGATTTTAAGGTGACAGTGAACCCAGTCCTTCACACGGTGCAATATCCGCTTCCACGAATTGAGGATATTTTCGCCTCGCTATCTGGTGGTAAACGCTTCACCAAAATTGATCTAGCCCAGGCGTACTTGCAAATGGAGGTAGAAGAAGCTTCGAAACATTACCTTACGATCAACACCCATAAGGGTCTCTATCAATACAACCGGCTGGTGTTTGGAGTAGCCTCGGCTCCGGCTATCTGGCAAAGGGCGATGGATCAGGTCCTGCAAGGGATTCCAGGGACCCAGTGTTATTTGGACGACATCTTGGTCACGGGCGAAAATGACGGTGATCACCTCGCTAACTTGGAGAAGGTGCTCGCCAGATTAAAAGGAATATGGGCTACGAGCTAATCGCCACAAGTGCGAGTTTTTCCAGAAACAGATCTCATATTGCGGCCACGTCATCGATGAAGAGGGGTTACATAAGTCCCCTGACAAGATTGAGGCGGTAGTCAAGGCTCCAGCACCGGAAAATGTGTCACAACTGAGGTCGTTCCTCGGGCTGGTAAACTATTACCACAAGTTCTTACCAAATTTGTCTACGGTACTACACCCGCTGAACACCCTACTGCAAACAGGGGTACCATGGAAGTGGGATGACGAACGTAGACGAGCTTTCCAGAAGTGTAAAGAATTGATCACATCAAAAGAGGTGTTGGCCCATTTCAACCCAGCACTACCAATTCGTTTGGCATGTGATGCATCATTCTACGGCATTGGAGCGGTGCTGTCGCACAAATTCCCAGACGGGTTGGAGAGGCCAGTGGCCTTTGCGTCTCGGTCACTAACCTCAGCCGAGCGCAACTACGCCCAGATTGGCAGGGAGGCCCTCAGCCTAGTATGGGGAGTAAAAAAATTCAACCATTAGCTGCATGGGCAGAAGTTCACCTTGCTGACTGACCACCAACCACTTGTCTCCATCTTTAATCCTAAGAAGGGCGTGCCAGTAATGACTGCACAGCGGTTACAAAGATGGTCCCTGTTTCTAGGGGCAAATCAATATGAAATAGAATATAAAGGCACGAAACAGCATGGGAACACTGATGGGCTATCGCGCCTGCCACTGCCTACGGTGGAGGAAGCACCAGCAGTGGACCCTATCGAGATATTTTATTCGTCGATAATTGAACGATTGCCAGTAACAAACGCGGATATAGAGAAGGAGACCCGCAATTATCCGACGCTGTCACGGGTATATGAATTGACGGTGAGGGGATGGCCAACACATGGCGACTCACTGTTGCCAGCATTCTCATCCAGAAGAGAACAGCTGTCAGTATGCCAGGGGACAGTGATGTGTGGATCCAGAGTGGTGATTCCACCCAAGTTAAGGGAGAGAGTGCTAAAGGAGCTACATGAAGGTCATCTGGGGGGAGTGAAAATGAAAAGCCTTGCTAGGGCTTATGTGTGGTGGCTGGGAATCGATCAACAAATTGAAGACCTAACTAAGAGCTGCTTAGGATGCCAGAAGGTCCAAAATGCACCACCACATGCCCCTCTACACCCATGGGAGTGGCCCTCCTCTCCATGGCAATGGGTGCACATTGATTTCGCTGGTCCATTCATGGACTCAATGTTCTTAATAGCAGTGGATGCTCATTCAACGTGGCCTGAGGTGATAAAGATGTCTTCAACCACTACAGAGAAAACGATTGCAGTCCTACGAACCATATTTGCCAGAAACGGTTTGCCAGAGCAGATCTGCTCTGATAATGGACCACAGTTTGTGTCCGACGAGTTCCAAAAATTCATGAAAAGGAATGGCGTAAGGCATTACACATCCACCCCGTATCATCCAGCCACCAATGGATTGGCTGAGAGGTTCGTACAAACCTTTAAGAAGGCGATAAAGGCCATGTGCGACGAGGAAATTCCACTACAGCATAAGATGGACAATTTCTTATTAGCCTACCGAAACGCGACACATGCAGTTACCAACCAGACCCCGGCCATGATGTTCTTTAACAGAAGGTTGAGATCTCGTCTGGATTCGCTCAGACCAAATGTGCGAAGAAATGTTGAGGACAAACAATTCCAGCACATCAACGAGAAGCTGACAAGGAGCTTCAATGTAGGGCAACCAGTCTTGGCCCGTGACTATCGAACAGAGAAGTGGCAACCCGGAACGATATGTACAAGGCAGGGGCCATTAATGTACACAGTGGATGTCGGGGAGAACATTGTGAGACGCCACGTCGATCAGATCTTAGCATCACAGGAAGGTGTCAACCCCATGTCTCGAGTACTTGGGGATGAACCTGACATACCGGTAGCATCTACTCCAGACCCAGTAGCAGTGGAACCCGATGAAGTACCCGATGAAAAGGGGTCAGAATCGCCTCTGCACCAAGAATAAGAACCTCCGGAAAGGCGCTATCCCGAAAGGGTCAGGAAGCTGCCCCAAAGACTGAATCTATAAATGGACTTTTTGTTATTGAATGTACATGTAAAAATGTAATTGTTATTTGAATATTAAGGGGGTATTATTAATCTAAAAAGGGAGGAATTGTAGTGTATGTGCTTTAAGTCAGAACTACTTTTTACAGCTCCTGTATACTGTAGTACCGGCAGTAACCACACCGGTATATAAGCTGTGCGCACGCCTCTGTACTCCAGTCTAGAGATGACCCTCCTCCAGTAAAGACCTGTTGTTTGTTTATGTACAGCATCCGTGTAATTCTTTATCCACTGAACCACGGATCTAACACATCGGACCCCGTGAGGGGTCAACCCATCCATGGGGAACATAAATAGGTCAACATGTGTCAATCAGAAGCAGAACTTGGTCCATGAGCCTCTCTGTCAGGAACCCAACACAAGACCATGAGGTCCAAACTCATAGAAACATAGAAGATAGGAGCAGGAGTAGGCCATTCGGCCCCTCGAGTCTGCTCCGCCATTCAATGAGATCATGGCTGATCATCCAAATTCAGTACCCTGTCCCTGCCTTCTCCCCATATCCCTTGATCCCTTTAGCCTTAAGAAATATATCCAACTCCTTCTTGAATATATTTAATGAACTGGCCTCAACTGCCCTGTGTGGTAGAGAATTCCACAGGTTCACCACTCTCTGGGTGAAGAAATTCCTCCTCATCTCTGTCCTAAATGGCTTACCCCTTATCCTTAGACTGTGACCCCTGGTTCTGGACACCCCCGCCATCAGGAACATCCTTCCTGCATCTAGTCTGTCTAGTCCTGTTAGAATTTTATAAGTTTCAATGAGATCCCCTCTCATTCTTCTAAACTCTAGCGAGTATAAGCTCACGGGCCAAACTATGAGGAAACCAATAGTTTGGCCCATGAGTTTTGGACATCATGGAAGTCAAAAGTCTACCCAACACTAATTTGATCAAAAAACAAAGTTTCCCCATGAATCAGAGGTATATCAGCCTATCCATGGTGTCAGCTGGGGCTCAGTGGGTAGCACTCTTAACTCTGAGTCGGAAGGTTGTGGGTTCAAGTCCCACTCTAGAGACTTGAGCACATAATCCAGGCTGACACTCCAGTGCAGTGCTGAGGGAGCGCTGCACTGTCGGAGGTGCCGTCATTCGGATGAGACGTTACAATGAGGCCCGTCTGCCCTCTCAGGTGGACGTAAAAGATGGCACTATTCGAAGAACAGCAAGGCAGTTTTCCCTGGTGTCATGGGGCCAATATTTATCCCAAAACCAACATCACCAGAACAGATTATCTGATCATGTATCGGATTGCTGTTTGTGACATCTTGCTGTGCGCAAATTGGCCGCCGCAATTCCCCACATTATGACAGTGACTACACTTCAAAAGTACTTCATTTGCTCAAAAAGCTCTTTGGGCCACCCTGAGGTTGTGAAAGACACGATGGAAATGGAATCCCTCTCCTTTCATGAGTCCTACACAGCTGTGTCCAGATTTTTTCAAATCAAAATATAAAAGTGCTTCTTTCCTCTTACCACTTATCCGCGCACGTGCAGTGCCCACAAGCAAAGTCACCATGCTGGTGGCATTTGGGAGAGTTCACCTCCCGTTTCTGTTGACGAATCATAGAAGGCAGTTAGGAAAAACGGGTGAGAATGTAAAATAAACCAAGTGTAATCTCTGAGGTGACATTTGACAATAGGACCTCACCAGTTCACAGGGACATTGGTCACAGAGAAGGGAGGCATCGAGTGACAAGGCATCTGTGAAAGTACTGGGTTTGACAATTACGTTTCCTTTCTGCTCCCCCTTGGGACTGTTGCACAGGTGAGTTTCACCCGTGTTATCCAAAGCTTTCATGTTGAGCTTGAACTTGTTCTGGTTGTAAACAGAAATAAAAAACAGCAATTACATGAGAAATAGGAGCAGGAGTATAATTACTCTCAAGGTCTTTCCAGGCTGACCTGAGAGTTCACCTCTGAAGGAAAAGCCAGCTCGGCATTTCAACCCACACCAACCACTTGCCCTCCTGAGCTCATGACGAGGTCTTGAACTCCCTCAGACTTTCAATATCTCTGCAGCCTCACAAGCCTTGTCTTCCATTCTGAGATCCCGTGTGTCATCCCTGTTTCTGTAATCTCCTCCAGCCCTACAACCCTCCGAAATCTCTGTAATCTCCTCCAGCCCTACAACCCTCCGAAATCTCTGTAATCTCCTCCAGCCCTACAACCCTCCGAAATCTCTGTAATCTCCTCCAGCCCTACAACCCTCCGAAATCTCTGTAATCTCCTCCAGCCCTACAACCCTCCCTATCTCTGTAACCTCCTCCAGCCCTACAACCCTCCGAAATCTCTGTAACCTCCTCCAGCCCTACAACCCTCCCTATCTCTGTAATCTCCTCCAGCCCTACAACCCTCCCTATCTCTGTAACCTCCTCCAGCCCTACAACCCTCCCTATCTCTGTAACCTCCTCCAGCCCTACAACCTTCCGAAATCTCTGTAATCTCCTCCAGCCCTACAACCCTCCGAAATCTCTGTAATCTCCTCCAGCCCTACAACCCTCCCTATCTCTGTAATCTCCTCCAGCCCTACAACCCTCCGAAATCTCTGTAATCTCCTCCAGCCCTACAACCCTCCCTATCTCTGTAATCTCCTCCAGCCCTACAACCCTCCCTATCTCTGTAATCTCCTCCAGCCCTACAACCCTCCAAAATCTCTGTAACCTCCTCCAGCCCTACAACCCTCCCTATCTCTGTAATCTCCTCCAGCCCTACAACCCTCCCTATCTCTGTAATCTCCTCCAGCCCTACAACCCTCCCTATCTCTGTAATCTCCTCCAGCCCTACAACCCTCCGAAATCTCTGTAACCTCCTCCAGCCCTACAACCCTCCCTATCTCTGTAATCTCCTCCAGCCCTACAACCCTCCCTATCTCTGTAACCTCCTCCAGCCCTACAACCCTCCCTATCTCTGTAACCTCCTCCAGCCCTACAACCTTCCGAAATCTCTGTAATCTCCTCCAGCCCTACAACCCTGCGAAATCTCTGTAATCTCCTCCAGCCCTACAACCCTCCCTATCTCTGTAATCTCCTCCAGACCTACAACCCTCCGAAATCTCTGTAATCTCCTCCAGCCCTACAACCCTCCCTATCTCTGTAATCTCCTCCAGCCCTACAACCCTCCCTATCTCTGTAATCTCCTCCAGCCCTACAACCCTCCGAAATCTCTGTAATCTCCTCCAGCCCTACAACCCTCCCTATCTCTGTAATCTCCTCCAGCCCTACAACCCTCCCTATCTCTGTAATCTCCTCCAGCCCTACAGCCCTCCCTATCTCTGTAATCTCCTCCAGCCCTACAACCCTCCCTATCTCTGTAATCTCCTCCAGCCCTACAACCCTCCCTATCTCTGTAATCTCCTCCAGCCCTACAACCCTCCCTATCTCTGTAATCTCCTCCAGCCCTACAACCCTCTGAAATCTCTGTAACCTCCTCCAGCCCTACAACCCTCCCTATCTCTGTAATCTCCTCCAGCCCTACAACCCTCCCTATCTCTGTAATCTCCTCCAGCCCTACAACCCTCCCTATCTCTGTAATCTCCTCCAGCCCTACAACCCTCCCTATCTCTGTAATCTCCTCCAGCCCTACAACCCTCCCTACCTCTGTAATCTCCTCCAGCCCTACAACCCTCCGAAATCTCTGTAATCTCCTCCAGCCCTACAACCCTCCCTATCTCTGTAACCTCCTCCAGCCCTACAACCCTCCCTATCTCTGTAACCTCCTCCAGCCCTACAACCCTCCGAAATCTCTGTAATCTCCACCAGCCCTACAACCCTCCCTATCTCTGTAACCTCCTCCAGCCCTACAACCCTCCCTATCTCTGTAATCTCCTCCAGCCCTACAACCCTCCGAAATCTCTGTAACCTCCTCCAGCCCTACAACCCTCCCTATCTCTGTAATCTCCTCCAGCCCTACAACCCTCCCTATCTCTGTAATCTCCTCCAGCCCTACAACCCTCCCTATCTCTGTAATCTCCTCCAGCCCTACAACCCTCCGAAATCTCTGTAATCTCCTCCAGCCCTACAACCCTCCCTACCTCTGTAATCTCCTCCAGCCCTACAACCCTCCGAAATCTCTGTAATCTCCTCCAGCCCTACAACCCTCCCTATCTCTGTAACCTCCTCCAGCCCTACAACCCTCCCTATCTCTGTAACCTCCTCCAGCCCTACAACCCTCCGAAATCTCTGTAATCTCCACCAGCCCTACAACCCTCCCTATCTCTGTAACCTCCTCCAGCCCTACAACCCTCCCTATCTCTGTAATCTCCTCCAGCCCTACAACCCTCCCTATCTCTGTAACCTCCTCCAGCCCTACAACCCTCCCTATCTCTGTAATCTCCTCCAGCCCTACAACCCTCCCTATCTCTGTAATCTCCTCCAGCCCTACAACCTTCCGAAATCTCTGTAACCTCCTCCAGCCCTACAACCCTCCCTATCTCTGTAATCTCCTCCAGCCCTACAACCCTCCGAAATCTCTGTAATCTCCTCCAGCCCTACAACCCTCCGAAATCTCTGTAATCTCCTCCAGCCCTACAACCCTCCCTATCTCTGTAATCTCCTCCAGCCCGACAACCCTCCGAAATCTCTGTAATCTCCTCCAGCCCTACAACCCTCCCTATCTCTGTAATCTCCTCCAGCCCTACAACCCTCCCAATCTCTGTAATCTCCTCCAGCCCTACAACCCTCCGAAATCTCTGTAATCTCCTCCAGCCCTACAACCCTCCCTATCTCTGTAATCTCCTCCAGCCCTACAACCCTCCGAAATCTCTGTAATCTCCTCCAGCCCTACAACCCTCCCTATCTCTGTAATCTCCTCCAGCCCTACAACCCTCCGAAATCTCTGTAATCTCCTCCAGCCCTACAACCCTCCCTATCTCTGTAATCTCCTCCAGCCCTACAACCCTCCGAAATCTCTGTAATCTCCTCCAGCCCTACAACCCTCCCTATCTCTGTAATCTCCTCCAGCCCTACAACCCTCCCTATCTCTGTAATCTCCTCCAGCCCTACAACCCTCCGAAATCTCTGTAATCTCCTCCAGCCCTACAACCCTCCCTATCTCTGTAATCTCCTCCAGCCCTACAACCCTCCGAAATCTCTGTAACCTCCTCCAGCCCTACAACCCTCCCTATCTCTGTAATCTCCTCCAGCCCTACAACCCTCCCTATCTCTGTAACCTCCTCCAGCCCTATAAGCCTCCCAATCTCTGTAATCTCCTCCAGCCCTACAACCCTGCGCTCCTCCAATTCTGACCTCTTGCGCATCACAGATTTAAATCGCTCCACCATTGGTGGCCGTGCCTTCTGTTGCCTAGGCCCTAAGCTCCGTAATTCCTGCCTCTCTTGCCTCCTTTAAGATCCTCCTTCAAACCTACCTCTTTGACCAAGCTTTTGGTCACCTGTCCAAATGTCTCCTTATGTAGCTCGGTGTAAGATGTTGTTTGATAACGCTCCTGTGAAACACCTTGGGACGTTTTACTACATTAAAGGCGCTATATAAATGTAAGTTGTTATTGTTTTCGTGTCCTGCTTTGGGAATTTTCATACCATTTTCCCGCAGAAAGGATTAGAATTATTTTTAAATGTTGGGTTCGTTAAGCAAAGTGTATTCACAAAAACTGGGGAGGTGGGTGGGGTGGGGGGATGGGGAGGTGGGGTGGGGGGGTGGAAGTCATTGAGACAATAGGTGGTTAAAATACTAATGATTGGAGCTTCAATGTTGTTGCTCCATAGACTGTAAATAACATGCAATCTGTGGGCCTGTCTTGGCAATCAACAAATATCTCACACCCATTATGTTTGGAAAATCTAAAAGGGACAGTGGCCGCATGGATACGAAATCGGCTAAGTGACAGGAAACAGAGAGTAGTGGTGAACGGTTGTTTTTCGGACTGGAGGAAGGTATACAGTGGTGTTCCCCAGGGGTTGGTACTAGGACCACTGCTTTTCTTGATATATATTAATGACTTGGACGTGGGTGCACAGGGCACAATTTCAAAATTTGCAGATGACAAAACTTGGAAGTATAGTGAACAGTGAGGAGGAGAGTGATAGACTTCAAGAGGACATAGACAGGCTGGTGAAATGGGCAGACACATGGCAGATGAAATTTAATGCAGAGAAGTGTGAAATGATACATTTTGGTACAAAGAATGAGGAGAGGCAATATAAACTAAAGGGTACAATTCTAAAAGGTGGTGCACGAACAGAGAGACCTGGGGGTATATGTGCACAAATCGTTGAAGGTGGCAGGGCAGGTTGAGAAAATGGTTAAAAAAGCATACGGGATCCTGGGCTTCATAAATAGAGGCAGAGAGTACAAAAGCAAGGAAGTTATGAAGAACCTTTATAAAACACTGGTTTGGTCTCAACTGGAGTATTGTGTCCACTTATGGGCCCCGCACTTTAGGAAGGATGTGAAGGCCTTAGAGAGGGTGCAGAAAAGATTCATGAGGATGGTTCCAGGGATGAGGGACTTCAGTTATGTGGATAGACTGGAGAAACTGGGGTTGTTCTCCTTAGAGCAGAGAAGGTTGAGAGGTGTTCAAAATCATGAGGGGTCTAGACAGAGTAGATAGAGAGAAACTGTTCCCATTGGCGGAAGGGTCGAGAGCCAGAGGACACAGAATTAAGGTGATTGGCAGAAGGACCAAAGGCAACATGAGGAAAAACTCTTTTACACAGCGAGTGGTTCGGATCTGGAATGCACTGCCTGAAAGGGTGGTGGAGGCAGATTAAACATAAGAACATAAGAAATAGGAGCAGGAGTAGGCCATTCGGCCCTTCGAGCCTGCTCCGCCATTCAGTGAGATCATGGTTGATCTTCTGCCTCAATTCCATTCACCGGCCCTATCGCCATGTCCCTTGATGCCCTTATTAGTCAGAAATCTATCGACTTCTGTTTTGAATATACCCAATGACTGAGCCTCCACAGCCCTCTGGGGTAAAGAATTCCAAAGATTCACCACCCTGTGTGTGAAGAAATTTCTTCTCCTCTCAGTCCTGAATGGCCTACCCTTTATCCTGAGGCTGTGACCCCTGGTTCTAGACTCCCCAGCCAAGGGAAACATTCTCACAGCGTCCACCCTATCAAGCCCTGTAATAATTTTGTATGCTTCAATGACATCCCCTCTCATTCTTCTGAATTCAAGAGAATACAGGCCGAGTTTACTCAATCTCTTCTCATACGACAGTGCCCCCATCCCAGGAACCAGTCTGGTGAACCTTCGTTGCACTTCCTCTATGGCAAGTATATCCTTCCTTAGGCAAGGAGACCAAAATTGTACACAGTACTCCAGGTGTGGTCTCACTAAGGCCCTAAATAATTGGAGTAAGACTTCTTTACTCCTGTACTCAAATCCTCTTGCAATGAAGGCCAGCACCTGCACATTCACTTTCAGTAACTCATGTACAAGGACACCCAGGTCCCTTTGAGCACCTGCATTTCCCAATCTTTCACCATTTAGGAAATACTCTGCCTTTCTGTTTTTTCTACCAAAGTGGATAACTTCACATTTATCCACATTATAATGCATCTGCCATGTTCTCGCCCACTCACAGAGCCTGTCGAGATTCCCTTGAAGCCTCTTCACATCCTCTTCGCAACTGACACTGCCACCTAGCTTTGTGTCATCAGCAAATTTGGAAATGTTACAATTGAGGCTTTCAAAAGGGACTTGGATTAGTAACTGAAGGAAAAACATTTGCAGGGCTATGGGGAAAGGGTGGGTGAGTGGCACTAGCTGAAGTGCTCTTGCAGAGAGCCAGCACGGGTTCGACGGACTGAATGGTCTCCTTCTGTGCTGTAACCATTCTCTGATTCTATGATTCTACGTATGTTTTTTCTTAAATTGCCAGACTGATGTGTCAAGGCTCACAGTGTGGACAGGACCCAGAGTGATGTGGCTGGGCTCACAGTGCGGACAGGACCCAGAGTGATGTGTCTGGGCTCACAGTGCGGACAGGACCCAGAGTGATGTGTCTGGGCTCACAGTGCGGACAGGACCCAGAGTGATGTGTCTGGGCTCACAGTGTGGACAGGACCCAGAGTGATGTGTCTGGGCTCACAGTGCGGACAGGACCCAGAGTGATGTGTCAGGGCTCACAGTGCAGACAGGACCCAGAGTGATGTGTCAGGGCTCACAGTGCGGACAGGACCCAGAGTGATGTGTCTGGGCTCACAGTGCGGACAGGACCCAGAGTGATGTGTCAAGACTCACAGTGCGGACAGGACCCAGAGTGATGTGTCTGGGCTCACAGTGCGGACAGGACCCAGAGTGACGTGTCTGGGCTCACAGTGCGGACAGGACCCAGAGTGATGTGTCTGGGCTCACAGTGCGGACAGGACCCAGAGTGATGTGTCTGGGCTCACAATGCGGACAGGACCCAGAGTGATGTGTCAGGCCTCATAGTGCGGACAGGACCCAGAGTGATGTGTCTGGGCTCACAGTGCGGACAGGACCCAGAGTGGCTCACAGTACAGGACAGGACCCAGAGTGATGTGTCTGGGCTCACAGTGTGGACAGGACCCAGAGTGATGTGTCAGGGCTCACGGTGTGGACAGGACCCAGAGTGATGTGTCTGGGCTCACAGTGCGGACAGGACCCAGAGTGATGTGTCTGGGCTCACAGTGCGGACAGGACCCAGAGTGATGTGTCTGGGCTCACAGTGCGGACAGGACCCAGAGTGATGTGTCTGGGCTCACAGTGCGGACAGGACCCAGAGTGATGTGTCTGGGCTCACAGTGCGGACAGGACCCAGAGTGATGTGTCAGGGCTCACAGTGCGGACAGGACCCAGAGTGATGTGTCTGGGCTCACAGTGCGGACAGGATCCAGAGTGATGTGTCTGGGCTCACAGTGCGGACAAGATCCAGAGTGATGTGTCAGGACCCAGAGTGATGTGTCTGGGCTCACAGTGCGGACAGGACCCAGAGTGATGTGTCAGGGTTCACAGTGCGGACAGGATCCAGAGTGCTCCGGTTTCCTCCCACAGTCCAAAGATGTGCGGGTTAGGTTGATTGGCTATGATAAAATTGACCCTTAGTGTTAGGGGGATTAAATACGTGGGGTTACGGGGATAGGGTGGGATATGTGTCGGTGCAGGCTCGATGGGCCGAAATGGCCTCTATCTGCACTGTGAGGTTTCTGTGATTTCTGTGATTCTGTGATGTGTCTGGGCTCACAGTGCGGACAGGACCCAGAGTGATGTGTCTGGGCTCACAGTGCGGACAGGACCCAGAGTGATGTGTCAGGGCTCACAGTGCGGACAGGACCCAGAGTGATGTGTCTGGGCTCACAGTGCGGACAGGACCCAGAGTGATGTGTCAGGGCTCACAGTGCGGACAGGACCCAGAGTGATGTGTCAGGGCTCACAGTGCGGACAAGACCCAGAGTGATGTGTCTGGGCTCACAGTGCGGACAAGACCCAGAGTGATGTGTCTGGGCTCACAGTGCGGACAGGACCCAGAGTGATGTGTCAGGGCTCACAGTGCGGACAGGACCCAGAGTGATGTGTCAGGGCTCACAGTGCGGACAGGACCCAGAGTGATGTGTCTGGGCTCACAGTGCGGACAGGACCCAGAGTGATGTGTCTGGGCTCACAGTGTGGACAAGACCCAGAGTGATGTGTCAGGGCTCACAGTGTGGACAGGACCCAGAGTGATGTGTCTGGGCTCACAGTGTGGACAGGACACAGAGTGATGTGTCAAGACTCACAGTGCGGACAGGACCCAGAGTGATGTGTCAAGACTCACAGTGCGGACAGGACCCAGAGTGATGTGTCAAGACTCACAGTGCGGACAGGACCCAGAGTGATGTGTCAGGGCTCACAGTGCGGACAGGACCCAGAGTGATGTGTCTGGGTTCACAGTGCGGACAGGACCCAGAGTGACGTGTCTGGGCTCACAGTGCGGACAGGACCCAGAGTGATGTGTCAAGGCTCACAGTGCGGACAGGACCCAGAGTGATGTGTCTGGGCTCACAGTGCGGACAGGACCCAGAGTGATGTGTCTGGGCTCACAGTGCGGACAGGACCCAGAGTGATGTGTCTGGGTTCACAGTGCGGACAGGACCCAGAGTGATGTGTCAGGCCTCATAGTGCGGACAGGACCCAGAGTGATGTGTCAGGGCTCACAGTACAGGACAGGACCCAGAGTGATGTGTCTGGGCTCACAGTGCGGACAGGACCCAGAGTGGCTCACAGTACAGGACAGGACCCAGAGTGATGTGTCTGGGCTCACAGTGTGGACAGGACCCAGAGTGATGTGTCAGGGCTCACAGTGCGGACAGGACCCAGAGTGATGTGTCTGGGCTCACAGTGCGGACAGGACCCAGAGTGATGTGTCTGGGCTCACAGTGCGGACAGGACCCAGAGTGATGTGTCTGGGCTCACAGTGCGGACAGGACCCAGAGTGATGTGTCAGGGCTCACAGTGCGGACAGGACCCAGAGTGATGTGTCTGGGCTCACAGTGCGGACAGGACCCAGAGTGATGTGTCTGGGCTCACAGTGCGGACAGGACCCAGAGTGATGTGTCAGGGCTCACAGTGCGGACAAGACCCAGAGTGATGTGTCAGGGCTCACAGTGTGGACAGGACCCAGAGTGATGTTTCAGGGCTCACAGTGCAGACAAGGCCAAAGCTCAAAGAGTAAAATGATGTCATAAATCAAGATGGTAGACGATCGTTGAAACTTGGCTTTTAAAAGCCAAAGGATTGTATGGACATGGAAAGAATGAGGGAGAAGAGGGATTTTGAGATCATGTGAAGAATGCATTAAAGTAGGAGATGGTACAGTTGATAGGGTAGTTTTTGGCTTTGAGTGATAGTGTGAAATGAGTGACAGTGAGTCATCAGCCCGTTTTACATCTCTTCTGATTGAAATCAGTGCAGGTAAGGATTGGGGGAGAGGTAGAGTCAGTGGAGGTAAGGATTGGGGGAGAGGTAGAGTCTGGAGGTAAGGATTGGGGGAGAGGTAGAGTCAGTGGAGGTAAGGATTGGGGGACAGGTAGAGTCAGTGGAGGTAAGGACTGGGGGAGAGGTAGAGTCTGGAGGTAAGGATTGGGGGAGAGGTAGAGTCTGGAGGTAAGGATTGGGGGCGAGGTAGAGTCAGTGGAGGTAAGGACTGGGGAGAGGTAGAGTCTGGAGGTAAGGATTGGGGGAGAGGTAGAGTCTGGAGGTAAGGATTGGGGGAGAGGTAGAGTCAGTGGAGGTAAGGATTGGGGGAGAGGTAGAGTCTGGAGGTAAGGATTGGGGGCGAGGTAGAGTCTGGAGGTAAGGATTGGGGGCGAGGTAGAGTCTGGAAGTAAGGACTGGGGGAGAGGTAGAGTCAGTGGAGGTAAGGATTGGGGGAGAGGTAGAGTCTGGAGGTAAGGATTGGGGGAGAGGTAGAGTCAGTGGAGGTAAGGATTGGGGGAGAGGTAGAGTCTGGAGGTAAGGATTGGGGGAGAGGTAGAGTCAGTGGAGGTAAGGATTGGGGGAGAGGTAGAGTCAGTGGAGGTAAGGACTGGGGGAGAGGTAGAGTCAGTGGAGGTAAGGATTGGGGGCGAGGTAGAGTCAGTGGAGGTAAGGATTGGGGGAGAGGTAGAGTCAGTGGAGGTAAGGATTGGGGGAGAGGTAGAACGGGCTGCCGATTGGCTATTACCCGTTTTACACTGTAGCACAAAGTGAAGGTCTACCGCAATGAGTCTTGATTTGAACAGCGAGGATACAGGGTGGAGTTTGTGTCAGGGAACATTTCTAGAGTTTAGGAGGAAACCAGAAATGTTTTTGAAGAGTGTGTTGCAGTGATAGGATTTGATGGTTCTCCACTGACATCTGCAGCGTTGTCAATATTGAGGAATTGTTAGAGAGACATTTATTTGCAAGAGTGACCCAGATTGCAAACCAGTTTGAATGGATGCAATGGATTTTCCCTCCCACTTGTCACCCTTTCTCTCCTGACTCCTGATGGGATGCTATGAGCACTGGCTTCCCTCTGATAGATCACATTGCCTCATTAAAGGGGCCTTGACAGTGAGAGCTGGTAGGCAAGAACCATCACGGCCAAGTCATATCCTGCCTCATTCAATATCCACACACGCATGCACGCACGGATACACACCCGCCCACACTTTGCAGCAGAGGTCACAGGTTAGCGATCAAGAACAAGAGCACTCCTTGATATCTCTCCCATCCCTAGCCCTGGGCTCCAAGGCTCAGACCAGCTAACACAGCACAGGCCAGGAGTTGAGCCTAGGGCCTTCTGATCCACACAGCTCAGTGCTGCACTAGACAGTGGCCTTAGCCACTCGGCCTTCGGAGCCCATCCCTTTGCCTTGGATTTCTTACCACTACTCCTGGGATCACGGTAAAGGTGGAAGACTCGCTCCGCGACCTGCTGGCCAAAACCGATGAGACTTTAGCCCTCATTGTTTTGGGGATATTCTCAGCCCGGATTTCCATCTTTGAGCGGATGTTCTGGAGAAGGAAGGACAGGACACACAACAGTCAATAGCTAACCCCGAGGACACTATACAGCTATTGTATCAGATCACAGCGCAACAATTACATCATTCTGCAGCAAGGTACATATGACACCGTGTAGCGTTACATTGTGGTATACACACCAGGGATGTACTTTTTAAAATTCATTCACAGGATTTGGACGTTGCAGGCAAAGCCAGCATTTATTGCCCATTCCTAATTGCCCTCGAGAAGGTGGTGGTGAGCCGCGTAACATTACAATGCGGTATGTACAACAGGCGAGTGTGTTTTCTCTGAAAACAGTGACAGGAAGGTGCCTTACCTCAAATGATCTGCGTAACAGTTCGATTATGTTGGAGGAGTCTTGCTGTAGCCGCCCAATGTCAGACACGGGGAAATACTTGCTCAATTTCTATTAAAAAAAAGATGCAAGTAAAGGTTGGCATTTCCACTGCGCTGTGATAAAAAAAAACACCTCCTGGGAAACCATGACCTTTGGAGGAGTTTCCTTTGTAAATTTGCAAACGGTCACCAAGTAAAATGTCACAATGGGCTGTTCTTTGGTTGAGTATTGATTTAACCTTCGATGCACACTGTACAACATATTCTGTATTAAATACTGTGTATCATGAACACAAAACAATGTGCAATGACTAATCACACTGTCTCACACACTGCGATATACACTGTCTCACACACCCTGCGATATACACTTCTCACACACCCTGCGATATACACTGTCTCACCCACACTGCGATATACACTGTATCACACACCCTGCGATATACACTGTATCACACACCCTGCGATATACACTGTCTCACACACCCTGCGATATACACTGTCTCACACACACTGCGAAATACACTGTCTCACACACCCTGCGATATACACTGTATCACACACCCTGCGATATACACTGTCTCACACACCCTGCGATATACACTGTCTCACACACCCTGCGATATACACTGTCACACACACACTGCGATATACACTGTCTCACACACACTGCGATATACACTGTCTCACACACCCTGCGATATACACTGTATCACACACCCTGCGATATACACTGTCTCACACACCCTGCGATATACACTGTCTCACACACCCTGCGATATACACTGTATCACACACCCTGCGATATACACTGTATCACACACACTGCGATATACACTGTCTCACACACCCTGCGATATACACTGTATCACACACACTGCGATATACACTGTCTCACACACACTGCGATATACACTGTCTCACACACCCTGCGATATACACTGTCTCACACACACTGCGATATACACTGTCTCACACACACTGCGATATACACTGTCTCACACACACTGCGATATACACTGTCTCACGCACCCTGCGATATACACTGTCTCACACACCCTGCGATATACACTGTCTCACACCCTGCGATATACACTGTCTCACACACACCCTGCGATATACACTGTCTCACACACACTGCGATATACAGTCTCACACACACTGCGATATACACTGTCTCACACATACTGCGATATACACTATCACACACCCTGCGATATACACTATCACACACCCTGCGATATACACTGTCTCTCACACTGCGATATACACTGTCTCACACACACTGCGATATACACTGTGTCACACACCCTGCGATATACACTGTCTCACACACACTGCGATATACACTGTCTCACACTGCGATATACACTGTCTCACACTGCGATATACACTGTCTCACACACCCTGCGATATACACTGTCTCACACACCCTGCGATATACACTATCACACACCCTGCGATATACACTGTCTCTCACACTGCGATATACACTGTCTCACACACACTGCGATATACACTGTGTCACACACCCTGCGATATACACTGTCTCACACACACTGCGATATACACTGTCTCACACACCCTGCGATATACACTGTCACACACACACTGCGATATACACTGTCTCACACACCCTGCGATATACACTGTCTCACACACTGCGATATACACTGTCTCACACACTGTCTCACACACCCTGCGATATACACTGTCTCACACACACTGCGAAATACACTGTATCACACACCCTGCGATATACACTGTATCACACACCCTGCGATATACACTGTCTCACACACCCTGCGATATACACTGTCTCACACACCCTGCGATATACACTGTCACACACACACTGCGATATACACTGTCTCACACACACTGCGATATACACTGTCTCACACACCCTGCGATATACAC
Organism: Somniosus microcephalus; assembly: GCF_052327205.1. Lineage (NCBI taxonomy): Eukaryota > Metazoa > Chordata > Chondrichthyes > Squaliformes > Somniosidae > Somniosus > Somniosus microcephalus. The sequence continues at coordinate 12,117,343 of NC_141007.1, forward strand.
TGTATCACACACCCTGCGATATACACTGTCTCACACACCCTGCGATATACACTGTCTCACACACCCTGCGATATACACTGTATCACACACCCTGCGATATACACTGTATCACACACACTGCGATATACACTGTCTCACACACCCTGCGATATACACTGTATCACACACACTGCGATATACACTGTCTCACACACACTGCGATATACACTGTCTCACACACCCTGCGATATACACTGTCTCACACACACTGCGATATACACTGTCTCACACACACTGCGATATACACTGTCTCACACACACTGCGATATACACTGTCTCACGCACCCTGCGATATACACTGTCTCACACACCCTGCGATATACACTGTCTCACACCCTGCGATATACACTGTCTCACACACACCCTGCGATATACACTGTCTCACACACACTGCGATATACAGTCTCACACACACTGCGATATACACTGTCTCACACATACTGCGATATACACTATCACACACCCTGCGATATACACTATCACACACCCTGCGATATACACTGTCTCTCACACTGCGATATACACTGTCTCACACACACTGCGATATACACTGTGTCACACACCCTGCGATATACACTGTCTCACACACACTGCGATATACACTGTCTCACACTGCGATATACACTGTCTCACACTGCGATATACACTGTCTCACACACCCTGCGATATACACTGTCTCACACACCCTGCGATATACACTATCACACACCCTGCGATATACACTGTCTCTCACACTGCGATATACACTGTCTCACACACACTGCGATATACACTGTGTCACACACCCTGCGATATACACTGTCTCACACACACTGCGATATACACTGTCTCACACTGCGATATACACTGTCTCACACTGCGATATACACTGTCTCACACACCCTGCGATATACACTGTCTCACACACACTGCGATATACACTGTATCACACACCCTGCGATATATATTGTCTCACACACCCTGCGATATACACTGTCTCACACACCCTGCGATATACACTGTCTCACACACACTGCGATATACACTGTCTCACACACACTGCGATATACACTGTCTCACACACCCTGCGATATACACTGTCTCACACACCCTGCGATATACACTGTCTCACACACCCTGCGATATACACTGTCTCACACATCCTGCGATATACACTGTCTCACACACCCTGCGATATACACTGTCTCACACACTGCGATATACACTGTCTCTCACACTGCGATATACACTGTCTCACACACCCTGCGATATACACTGTCTCACACACTGCGATATACACTGTCTCACACACTGTCTCACACACACTGCGATATACACTGTCTCACACACTGCGATATACACTGCGATATACACTGTCTCACACACCCTGCGATATACACTGTATCACACACCCTGCGATATACACTGTCTCACACACACTGCGATATACACTGTCTCACACACACTGCGATATACACTGTCTCACACACCCTGCGATATACACTGTCTCACACACCCTGCGATATACACTGTCTCACACACACCGCGATATACACTGTCTCACACACCCCGCGATATACACTGTCTCACACACTGCGATATACACTGTCTCACACACCCTGCGATATACGCTGTCTCACACACCCTGCGATATACACTGTCTCACACCCTGCAATACACACTGTCTCACACACCCTGCGATATACACTGTCTCACACCCTGCAATATACACTGTCTCACACACCCTGCGATATACACTGTCTCCCACACCCTGCGATATACACTGTCTCACACACTGCGATATACACTGTCTCACACACACTGCGATATACACTGTCTCTCACACTGCGATATACACTGTCTCACACACCCTGCGATATACACTGTCTCACACACCCTGCGATATACACTGTCTCACACGCCCTGCGATATACACTGTCTCACACACACTGCGATATACACTGTCTCACACCCTGCGATATACACTGTCTCACACACCCTGCGATATACACTGTCTCACACACCCTGCGATATACACTGTCTCACACACCCTGCGATATACACTGTCTCACACACCCTGCGATATACACTGTCTCACACACCCTGCGATATACACTGTCTCACACACCCTGCGATATACACTGTCTCACACACCCTGCGATATACACTGTCTCACACACACTGCGATATACAGTCTCACTCCCTGCGATATACACTGTCTCACACACACTGCGATATACACTGTCTCACACACACTGCGATATACACTGTCTCACACACACTGCGATATACACTGTCTCACACACTGCGATATACACTGTCTCACACCCTGCGATATACACTGTCTCACACACACTGCGATATACACTGTCTCACACGCCCTGCGATATACACTGTCTCACACCCTGCGATATACACTGTCTCACACCCTGCGATATACACTGTCTCACACACACTGCGATATACACTGTCTCACACACCCTGTGACGTACACTGCATAACATGCCCTATAATGTACAGAATAGTCTCATCCTGTAACATAGACTATAAAATATGCTCTGTAATATAAATCGTCTAGAAACGAACCCTGCAATATAAACCGTAAAAGTGGCCCTATAACATATACTGGAGAGATTAAATCTGAAATATGCACTGTATAATATGCCATATAATATACAATGCGTAAAGACTAACCCTGTAATTTATATTGTATAACACACCATGTAACATACATTGTAGAGACTGTTCTTGTAATATAAACTGTAAAACATGCCAGTAATATATACTGTACTAAGACTAAACCTGTAATGTAGACTGTACATGCCCTGTAATGTATCCGGTATAGAGACTAATCCTTTAATTCTCGGTGTCTCGTGACTAACCCTGCAATATTAAGCATGTCCTGTGGAACGTGCTACACAAAGTTAACCCTGTTTTCTCCTGATAAACATCTTACCTCATAGTAAGAGTAAGAATGGTTAGTGACAGCAAAGATTGGGATGATGCTGTGCTTCCCGAGGAGGCGAATCAGAGTTGGAATTGATGGGTAATCTTGCTCCTTATCCTGGGTGTAGGTGCCTCTATAGTCTAAATGACAGCGCTCATCGTTGCGTTTTAGAATCCCAGAGAGGACGTTGGAGCCATCGGCCTCATAATGGAAGGCGGACTCAGTGGAGAAGACCAGCAGGTGAGTACTCTGATCCCGCCAACCAATCTTACCCTGCAAATAAAACAAATACACTGCTCAGGACAGGAACTGAGTCAAACAGAAACATGTCTCATCACACAGAGACAGTGTGACGCTCTCAGAGCATGAAGCACTGGCCAGGATAGCGTATCCCATAATGTGCTGTAAGGGCAACAGAACATGAAATAAAGCTCCAGACAACATTGGAAGGGCAGCAGGGTAGGCTCAGTGTTCCCATAATGCAATATATTAGCAATAGAACAGGAAGTATACTCCCACAAACCACCGTGATAGCTGTACAAGAGGAAGTATAACCCTGTTGTATAACCCTGTGAGAGTACTGATCCAGTGAGCACCATCACACTGTGCATGGTGAGAACATAATGCATGTTAACAGGAAGTACATTGCCATACTGCACCATCAACTCTATTAACAGGAAATAGATTCCCATAATGCACCATGATTCTATTATAGGGAGAACATTCCCAGACTGCTGATTCTAAGCTCCTCACATGCTTGTCACTCCTCACAGGCTCCGTAAGACGCAGCTTTAAAGGCCGTGAGCCCTCAGCCAGTTCCTGTGATGTCTACAGAAGAACGTTAACTGTTTCTGGGAGTGAGTGATAATGTACTAACGGCCTCACATGCAGCATTGGGCCTGCAGGGAAAACAGCATAAAAACATTACAGCAGAGCATCAGGATGTGCCATTGTCAGCGTGAGATATTTCAATACAGTCTCTTAGAGAACCCCCAGATTGAATGGATCTGGAGATAGTATTTGAGTTGCACAATTCTGGGGTACTGGTGGGTACAGGTCTGCAAAAATTAACACACACACTTCCATAAAATCTACCTAAAATGGAACACATTTTGGGCTCCGTCAAACGCGTTAGATACAGAGTAAAGCTCCCTCTACACTGTCCCATCAAACACGCCCAGGGCAGGTACAGCACGGGTTAGATACAGAGTAAAGCTCCCTCTACACTGTCCCATCAAACACTCCCAGGGCAGGTACAGCACGAGTTAGATACAGAGTAAAGCTCCCTCTACACTGTCCCATCAAACACTCCCAGGGCAGGTACAGCTCGGGTTAGATACAAAGTAAAGCTCCCTCTACACTGTCCCATCAAACACTCCCAGGGCAGGTACAGCACGGGTTAGATACAGAGTAAAGCTCCCTCTGCACTGTCCCATCAAACACTCCCAGGGCAGGTGCAGCACGGGTTAGATACAGAGCAAAGCTCCCTCTACACTGTCCCATCAAACACTCCCAGGGCAGGTACAGCATCGGTTAGATACAGAGTAAAGCTCCCTCTACACTGTCCCATCAAACACTCCCAGGGCAGGTACAGCACGGGTTAGATACAGAGTAAAGCTCCCTCTACACTGTCCCATCAAACACTCCCGGGGCAGGTACAGCATGGGTTAGATACAGAGTAAAGCTCCCTCTACACTGTCCCATCAAACACTCCCGGGGCAGGTACAGCACGGGTTAGATACAGAGTAAAGCTCCCTCTACACTGTCCCATCAAACACTCCTGGGGCAGGTACAGCACGGGTTAGATACAGAGTAAAGCTCCCTCTACACTGTCCCATCAAACACTCCCAGGGCAGGTACAGCACGGGTTAGATACAGAGTAAAGCTCCCTCTACACTGTCCCATCAAACACTCCCAGGGCAGGTACAGAACGGGTTAGATACAGAGTAAACCTCCCTCTACACTGTCCCATCAAACACTCCCAGGGCAGGTACAGCACAGGTTAGATACAGAGTAAAGCTCCCTCTACACTGTCCCATCAAACATGCCCAGGGCAGGTACAGCACGGGTTAGATACAGAGTAAAGCTCCCTCTACACTGTCCCATCAAACACTCCCAGGGCAGGTACAGCACGAGTTAGATACAGAGTAAAGCTCCCTCTACACTGTCCCATCAAACACTCCCAGGGCAGGTACAGCACGGGTTAGATACAGAGTAAAGCTCCCTCTACACTGTCCCATCAAACACTCCCAGGGCAGGTACAGCACGGGTTAGATACAGAGTAAAGCTCCCTCTACACTGTCCCATCAAACACTCCCAGGGCAGGTACAGAACGGGTTAGATACAGAGTAAAGCTCCCTCTACACTGTCCCACCAAACACTCCCAGGGCAGGTACAGCACGGGTTAGATACAGAGTAAAGCTGGAGGAGGGGACCGAGTGTAACATATCAAAGTTTGCAGATGATACTAAGATGGGAGGGAAAGTAGTGAGTGAGGAGGACATAAAAAACCTGCAAGGGGACATAGACAGGCTAAGTAAGTGGGCAGAGATTTGGCAGATGGAATACAATACTGGAAAGTGTGAGGTTATGCACTTTCGCAGGAAAAATCGGAGAGCAAGTTATTATCTTAATGGCAAGAAACTGGAAAGTACTGAAGTACAAAGGGATCTGGGGGTCCTGGTGCACGAAACTCAAAAGGTTAGTATGCAGGTGCAGCAAGTGATTAAGAAGGCCAATGGAATGTTGGCTTTCATTGCTAGGGGGATAGAATATAAAAATAGGGAGGTATTGCTTCAGTTGTACAAGGTATCGGTGAGACCGCACCTGGAATACTGCGTACAGTTTTGGTGTCCATACTTAAGAAAGGACATACTTGCTCTCGAGTCAGTACAAAGAAGGTTCACTCGGTTAATCCCGGGGATGAGGGGATGGACATATGAGGAGAGGTTGAGTAGATTGGGACTCTACTCATTGGAGTTCAGAAGAATGAGAGGCGATCTTATTGAAACATATAAGATTGTGAAGGGGTTGGATCGGGTGGATGCGGGGAAGATGTTCCCGATGATGGGTGAAACTAGAACTAGGGGGCATAGTCTTAACTGAGATGAGGAGGAACTACTTCACTCAGAGTGTGGTAGGTCCATGGAATATGCTGCCCCAAAAAGCTGTAGAAGCTACATCATTACATAAATTTAAAACAGAAATAGACAGTTTCCTAGAAGTAAAGGGAATTAAGGTTACGGGGAGCGGGCAGGAAATAGGACATGAGTCTAGGTTCGGATCGGTCATGGCCCTGTGGGTAGCGGAGCGGGCCCAGGGGCCGTGTAGCCTGATCCTGCTCCTATTTCGTGTGTCTAATTCTGTTAGATTCAGGAGATGGTTCTTTGATAGTGGATTGGCGGTGATCTTATTGAATGGCGGAGCAGGCTCGAGGGGCCGATTGGCCTACTCCTGCTCCTATTTCTTATGTTCTTATGTTCTTACACTGTCCCATCAAACACGCCCAGGGTAGGTACAGCACGGGTTAGATACAGAGTAAAGCTCCCTCTACACTGTCCCATCAAACACTCCCAGGGCAGGTACAGCACAGGTTAGATACAGAGTAAAGCTCCCTCTACACTGTCCCATCAAACACTCCCAGGGCAGGTACAGCACGGGTTAGATACAGAGTAAAGCTCCCTCTACACTGTCCCATCAAACATTCCCAGGGCAGGTACAGCACGGGTTAGATACAGAGTAAAGCTCCCTCTACACTGTCCCATCAAACACTCCCGGGGCAGGTACAGCACGGGTTAGATACAGAGTAAAGCTCCCTCTACACTGTCCCATCAAACACTCCCAGGGCAGGTACAGCACGGGTTAGATACAGAGTAAACCTCCCTCTACACTGTCCCATCAAACACTCCCAGGGCAGGTACAGCACGGGTTAGATACAGAGTAAAGCTCCCTCTACACTGTCCCATCAAACACTCCCAGGGCAGGTACAGCACGGGTTAGATACAGAGTAAAGCTCCTTCTACACTTTCCCATCAAACACTCCCAGGGTAGGTACAGCACGGGTTAGATACAGAATAAAGCTCCCTCTACACTGTCCCATCAAACACTCCCAGGGCAGGTACAGCATGGGTTAGATACAGAGTAAAGCTCCCTCTACACTGTCCCATCAAACACTCCCAGGGCTGGTACAGCATGGGTTAGATACAGAGTAAAGCTCCCTCTACACTGTCCCATCAAACACTCCCAGGGCAGGTACAGCACAGGTTAGATACAGAGTAAAGCTCCCTCTACACTGTCCCATCAAACACTCCCAGGGCAGGTACAGCACGGGTTAGATACAGAGTAAAGCTCCCTCTACACTGTCCCATCAAACACTCCCAGAGCAGGTACAGCATGGGTTAGATACAGACTAAAGCTCCCTCTACACTGTCCCATCAAACACTCCCAGGGCAGATAGAGCACGGGTTAGACACAGAGTAAAGCTCCCTCTACACTGTCGCATCAAACACTCCCAGGGCAGGTACAGCACGGGTTAGATACAGAGTAAAGCTGGAGGAGGGGACCGAGTGTAACATATCAAAGTTTGCAGATGATACTAAGATGGGAGGGAAAGTAGTGAGTGAGGAGGACATAAAAAACCTGCAAGGGGACATAGACAGGCTAAGTAAGTGGGCAGAGATTTGGCAGATGGAATACAATACTGGAAAGTGTGAGGTTATGCACTTTGGCAGGAAAAATCGTAGAGCAAGTTATTATCTTAATGGCAAGAAACTGGAAAGTACTGAAGTACAAAGGGATCTGGGGGTCCTGGTGCACGAAACTCAAAAGGTTAGTATGCAGGTGCAGCAAGTGATTAAGAAGGCCAATGGAATGTTGGCTTTCATTGCTAGGGGGATAGAATATAAAAATAGGGAGGTATTGCTTTAGTTGTACAAGGTATTGGTGAGACCGCACCTGGAATACTGCGTACAGTGTTGGTGTCCATACTTAAGAAAAGACATACTTGCTCTCGAGTCAGTACAAAGAAGGTTCACTCGGTTAATCCCGGGGATGAGGGGATGGACATATGAGGAGAGGTTGAGTAGATTGGGACTCTACTCATTGGAGTTCAGAAGAATGAGAGGCGATCTTATTGAAACATATAAGATTGTGAAGGGGTTGGATCGGGTGGATGCGGGGAAGATGTTCCCGATGATAGGTGAAACTAGAACTAGGGGGCATAGTCTTAGAATAAGGGGCTGCTCTTTCAAAACTGAGATGAGGAGGAACTACTTCACTCAGAGTGTGGTAGGTCCATGGAATATGCTGCCCCAAAAAGCTGTAGAAGCTACATCATTACATAAATTTAAAACAGAAATAGACAGTTTCCTAGAAGTAAAGGGAATTAAAGGTTACGGGGAGCGGGCAGGAAATTGGACATGAGTCTAGGTTCGGGTCGGTCATGGCCCTGTGGGTAGCGGAGCGGGCCCAGGGGCCGTGTAGCCTGATCCTGCTCCTATTTCGTGTGTCTAATTCTGTTAGATTCAGGAGATGGTTCTGTGATAGTGGATTGGCGGTTAGGATCAGATCAGCCATGATCTTATTGAATGGCGGAGCAGGCTCGAGGGGCCGATTGGCCTACTCCTGCTCCTATTTCTTATGTTCTTATGTTCTTATGTTCTTACACTATCCCATCAAACACTCCCAGGGTAGGTACAGCACGGGTTAGATACAGAGTAAAGCTCCCTCTACACTGTCCCATCAAACACTCCCAGAGCAGGTACAGCATGGGTTAGATACAGAGTAAAGCTCCCTCTACACTGTCCCATCAAACACTCCCAGGGCAGGTACAGCACGGGTTAGATACAGAGTAAAGCTCCCTCTACACTGTCCCATCAAACACTCCCAGGGCAGGTACAGCACGGGTTAGATACAGAGTAAAGCTCCCTCTACACTGTCCCATCAAACACTCCCAGGGCAGGTACAGCACGGGTTAGATACAGAGTAAAGCTCCCTCTACACTGTCCCATCAAACACTCCCAGGGCAGGTACAGCACGGGTTAGATACAGAGTAAAGCTCCCTCTACACTGTCCCATCAAACACTCCCAGACCGGGTACAGCACGGGTTAGATACAGAGTAAAGCTCCCTCTACACTGTCCCATCAAACACTCCCAGAGCAGGTACAGCACGTTTATATATGGAGTAAAGCCCCCTCTACACGCCCAACCTCAGAACAGCCTTGTCTGCTGTACCAGTGTAAATGGTTCCATTTGTCCCATTTAATGTAGGAACATAGGAACAGGAGGCGGCCATTCAGCCACACGAGCCTGTCCTGCCATTGGCTAATCTGTTTCTTAATTCCATATATCCCCAGTTTGGTTCCGTAACCCTTAATACCCTTGCCTAACAAAAATCAATCTCAGTTTCAAAATTTTCAATTGACCCCCATCTTCAACAGTTTTTTGGGGGAGAGAGTTCCAGATTTCCACCACCCTTCGTGTGAAGAAGTGCTTCCTGACATCACCCCTGAACGGCCTGGCTCTAATTTTAAGGTTATGCCCCCTTGTTCTGGACTCCCCCCACCAGAGGAAATAGTTTACCTTTACCTACCCTATCAAATTGTTTAATCATCATAAGCCCCTCAATTAGATCATCTCTTAATCTTCTATACAGAACAGAAGTCTAATCTATGCCACCTGTCCTCATGATTTAACCCTTTTGGCCCCGGTATGATTCTGCTCTGCTCCCCTCCAAGGTCAACACATCCTTCCTGAGGTGCGGGGCCCAGAACTCTAGATGGGCAATAAATGCTGGCCTTGCCAGCGACGCCCACGTCCCATAAATCAATAATAAAAAAAACTCAATGCAGTGCTCTAGTTGGGGTCTGACCAGAGCTCTGTACAGCTGTAACATCACTTCCACCACTTTGTATTTCAGCCCTCTGAGATGAAGGCCAACAATCCACTAGCCGTTTAAATTATTTTTTGTACCTGTCCACTCGTGTCGGTAAGAGAGATTGGAATTTTGTCGCCATTTTGCGTTGTGTACCCCTGTGCACTATTCACTGGGGTGGGGATGCCCAACTCAGTTCATAGCCAACATCCAACACACTGAGCCCTGCAGAATCCTTAAATGGAGATATTTAAAATATTTCACCACTGGCCACAACATATCACATTTAATATATTTAATTCTGTCTTCACAACGTTTTTAACACATGGAAATATGAGCAAAGGATTTGAAGGCTTCGGATCCCAGAGTGAGCTGACTCACCTCACAGACAGCAACCTGCAGAATCGCATCGAATCCACCTTCAGGCGCATCCACATTCCCAGAAATTCTCTCCTTCTCCAGCTCCTGGGTGAAATGGTTGGCGTTCTGTGTCAGACGAATGACGTTCTTGAAGGAGAACGGGGCGTCGCTGTTGGGCCAGGGTTGCTTGAGCCTGGAACAGGCGAAAATCCAACAGAGGTGAGACACGGATGGGTATGAACTCCACCATCCCACGAGAGCAACCACCGCGGAATCCCAGCCGGGTTTGGGTGAGGGGATCGGAGAATGGTGCAGGAACCAGGCCTGACAGGTTTCCACCCCAATCACGAAAGAAAAGGACATCTGGTTACCGACCCGCCTGTCGAGGGTGAGTTACTTCTACCCACCCCACTTATAGAATCATGGAATGTTACAGCACAGAAGGAGGCCATTCAGCCCATCGTGCCTGTGCCGACTCTTTGAAAGAGCGATCCAATTAGTCCCAATGCCCTGCTCTTTCCCCATAGCCCTGCAAATTGTTCTCCTTTTCAAATATTTATCCAATTCTCTTTTGAAAGTTATTATTGAGTCTGCTTCCACCACCCTTTCAGGCAGAGCATTCCAGATCACAATAACTCACTGCGTAAAACAAATTTCTCCTCATCTCCCCTCTGGTTATTTAGCCAATTATCTTAAATCTGTGTCCTCTGGTTACCGACCAGCCTGCCAGTGGAAACAGTTTCTCCATATTTACTCCATCAAAACCCCTCGTAATTTTGAACGGCTCCATTAAATCTCCCCTTAACCTTCTCTGCTCCAATCCCAGCTTCTCCAGTTTCTCCACCCACACTCTGACCCGGCTTGTACATTTTATTTCCATGTCTGGACAGATTCTCAATCACCTCCAAGGGTTTAGGTTTAGTTTTGTGTAAACTGGTAGAAATGCATTTCAGTGTTATTGAACTGATGTTTCCGCAGATCGAGGAGTTGAAGGTCTTGTACTGCTTTGAATCAGTAGGCCAGGGTCAGTGATCACTTCCAGCATGTTACTCAAGAATATTTCATTTTTAAAACTGGGAACTTGATTGGGTGATTTAAATAGACCAATCAGAAGTGAGAAGTTCACTTTCTCAGACTGAATATAAGGAGGCATTTCACTGCCCTCCATTTCCATGGATCGACTTCGCGGCTTGGCTCCACAATGATGCATTAGTTGAGTTTACAATGTACCGGCCTCATTGAACAAATACAGCAGTTGTATTTATTTAGCACTACCCTTTAAGAAAATATGCTTGTGCAGAGAGAGATATAAACAGAGAGAGAAAGAGACAGACAGAAAGAAAGAGAGAGTGACAGGCATAGTGAGAGAGAGAGACAGACAGAGCGAGAGAGACAGAGAGAGAGAGAGAGAGAAAGACAGACAGAGCGAGAGAGAGAGACAGAGAGACAGAGAGAGAGAGAGAGAGAGAGAAATAGACAGAGAGAGAGAGAGAGAAATAGAGAGAGAGAGAGACAGACAGAGAGAGAGAGACAGAGCGAGAGAGACAGAGCGAGAGAGAGAGAGCGACAGAGAAAGACAGACAGGGAGAGAGAGGCAGAGTGAGAGAGAGAGAGAGAGAGAGAGACACACAGAGAGAGAGAGAGACAGAGAGAGACAGAGACAGAGACAGAGAGACAGAGAGAGAGAGACAGACAGACAGAGCGAGAGAGACAGAGCGAGCGAGAGAGACAGAACGAGAGAGACAGAGCGAGAGAGAGAGAGAGACAGAGAAAGACAGACAGGGAGAGAGAGACAGAGAGAGACTTGCATTTCTATAGTGCCTTTCACGACCACTGGACATCTCAAAGCGCTATACAGCCAATTAAGTACTTTAGAAGTGTAGTCACTGTTGTAATGTGGGAAACACAGCAGCTAATTTGCGCACAGCATGATTCCACAAACAGTGATGTGCTAATGACCAGATCATCTGTTTTTGTTATGTTGGTTGATAACTCCCCTGCTTTTCTTCAAAATAGTGGCCATGGGATCTTTTATGTCCACCTGAGAGAGTAGACTGGGCCTCGGTTTAACATCTCATCCGAAAGACGGCACCTCCGCCAGTGCAGCACTCCCTCAGCACTGCACTGGAGTGTCAGCCTAGATTTTTGTGCTCAAGTCCCATGGAGTGGGACTTGAACCCACAACCTTCTGATATCAGAGGCAAGTGTGCTGCCAACTGAGCCAACTGAGAGTGAGAGAGACAAAGGGAGAGAGGCAAAGGGAGAGAGAGAGAGAGGGAGACAGAGAGAGAGAGACAGAGGGAGAGAGAGAGAGATCCCCTGACAACAGGCAGTCACTGCAGGCCTTTCAATGATAAATATACAGGCAAGTGATGAATCCCAGACCCTCATGACCATGAAAGAAGACTCGGAGCTCCCGCTCAATGAACTTATTCTCTCTATCCCATGGATCTGTGACTCACTGTCTTCACTGCATGTGAATGGAACAACCCTCTCATGGATGCGGGATCACCCTGCCCGGCTTTGTTCTGATGCCCTATTGTACTTTATAAACAATTAATAAACCTATTTGTAGCCGGATATGAGTGTAAAGTTTTTTGAGTGTGACCTTCTGAAACAAAGAGGCAGTAAAGTTTTTTTATCACTAGTTTGGTGCTGATCGTGTGTTGTGGTCACACCTTGAGTCAATGGATTTTACCGCCGTCTGTCTTCGATAAATGAGTAACTCGTACAAAAAGAAAGCTGCTTAGAACAGAAAAAATCATCGTCCTCCTGGAATCGCGCCAAATAATTCCGATTTATTACATTTCCTGTGAGCCTCTAAGTTGCCACTCCCGCTGATGTTGTCATTTCTCTGTTACTGTCGCGTCCCGACTCAAATTTCCCAACATTCCTTCTTCCCTTCTCCCCTACTCTCCTAATGTCCCTCGCTCCCCCCTTTCCCCCTCCCCTCTCTCCTACTGTCCCTCTCAACCCCTCTCCCCCTCCCCTACTTTCCCCTCTCCCCATCTCTCCCCTACTCTCCCCTTCCCTGTACTCTCTGCCCCTCCCACTCTCCGATCCCCCTTCTCTCCCCTTCTCCCACTCTACCATTGGTAGCAGAGTCTTTAGATATCTTACCCCAAACCTTGCAACTTCCTCCCTGAGTGCCTCTCCCAACATCTCTCCTTCAGAAACCTCCTCAAAGCCCACCTCTTTAGAATCATACAGCACAGAAGGAGGCTATTCGGCCCATCATGCCTGTGCTCTCCAATTAGTCCCACTCCCCTGCTCTATCCCCCTAGCCCATAGAATGTGGGTGGACCATGGAGGAACATCCCCCTGTATCACTGGAAGTTGTTTTGATGTTGCTCCCCAGTTTATGATTCTCACAAAAAGGTCTTTGGTAAAACTCTCGCATTTTGTTTGGAGTGGAATAACCACAATAACATCCCACCCAGTATATTATCTCCCTGTATCCAGTGAAGAACAGGCCCTTCTATATCATCCTGCATTGCCTACATAATAACAGTCACTACACTTTAAAGTAAGAGATTGGGTAAGGAGCTGTGTCAATACAAGCCTACTATACATCACATTCACACACACACACGTAAACACATGTATGCACACACAAGCAAACAAAAACACAGAAACAAACAAACACACATGGACAGCCACACACATGGACAGCCACACACATGGACAGACACACACATGGACAGACACATACACAGAAACAAACAGACACACACATGGACAGACAAACATATGGACAGACACACACATGGACAGACACACATGGACAGACACACACACAGAAACAAACAAACACACATGGACAGCCACACACATGGACAGCCACACACATGGACAGACACACATATGGACAGACACACATATGGACAGACACACATATGGACAGACACACACACGGACAGCCACACATATGGACAGCCACACACACGGACAGACACACACACGGACAGACACACACACGGACAGCCACACACACGGACAGCCACACACACGGACAGACACACACACGGACAGGCACACACACGGACAGACACACACACGGACAGGCACACACATGGACAGATACACACATGGACAGACACACACACGGACAGACACACACATGGACAGACACACACACGGACAGACACACACACGGACAGACACACACATGGACAGACACACATATGGACAGACACACACATGGACAGCCACACACACGGACAGACACACACACGGACAGACACACACACGGACAGACAAACACAGTCACAGTCTGCACGTCACTCCCCTTCAGGTCTCTGATAAGCGTGAAATCCTGCTCTTACCTTGAAGGCCTCATATCTGTCTGTGGAACAGTCACTTTGTCAACGAACTTCCCGAAGCCGATGGTGTAGTCACTGGACATGTTCCTCACAACATCAGCTGTCAAATACAAACAATGAGAATTTGGGGCATAGAAACATTCATGCTAATATCAAAGAAAGAAAGACTTGCATTTCTATAGCGCCTGTCACAATCTCAGGATGCCCCAAAGTGCTTTACAGCCAATTAATTACTTTTGAAGTGTAGTCGCTGTTGTAATGTGGGAAACGCGGCAGTCAAAAACTGTGTATAGCAAGATCCCACAAACAGCAATGTGATAATGATCAGATCAACTGTTTTAGTGGTGTTGATTGAGGGATAAATGTTGGCCAGGACACCTGGGAGAACTCCCCTGCACGTCTTCAAAATAGTGGCCATGGGATCTTTTACATTCACCCGAGAGAGCAGACGGGGCCTCGGTTTAACGTCTCATCCAAAAGACGGCACCTCCGACAGTGCAGCGCTCCCTCAGTACTGCACTGGGAGTGTCAGCCTGGATTTTTGTGCTCAAGTCTCTGGAGCGGGACTTGTACCCACGACCTTCTGCCTCAGAGGCGAGGGAGCTACCATTGGGTCGCGGCTGACACTTACGACCTACACTGCACCAATCCATGCTCGAAACCCCCTCCAATTAGGACGGTCTGTTTGTTCCTTCAGGACGTAGGCAGAGCCACTCAACGTCAAACTAACGTAACTCACTGGAGCGTCCTAGAGCCCCCCGGGACTGCGAAGCTCAACACCGTTAGGACCGGTGCAATGGGTCGAGTGTGGAAACGATATTGGACTAAACACTCTGGTGCTTACCCAGCTTGAGGCCAAGTTTCTTCAAGTTGTCCAAATCGTCCTCCATCGAGTTGGAAAAGTCCATGAGGAAATAAAGATCGACTGGAGCTTCCAGTGGCTGAAAGACCTCGATGTCCAATGTCTTCTCCTCGCCTGCCCGCAGTGTCATGGACACCTGCTGTGGTGAAATCTGGGTGCGCTTGCTGCTGGTGTTGATTCTAGTTTTCTGAGAAAGAAAGAACCTGCAGTTATATATATATATTTTTTTTTAATTCATTGATGGGATGTGGGCGTCGCTGGCTAGGCCTGCATTTAGTGCCCATCCCTAATTGCCCTTGAGAAGATGGTGGTGAGCCGCCGCCTTGAACCGCTGCAGTCCATATGGTGTAGGTACACCCACAATGCTGTTAGGGAGGGAGTTCCAGGATTTTGGCCCAGCGACAGTGAAGGAACGGCGATACAGGTCCAAGTCAGGATGGTGTGTGGCTTGGAGGGGAACTTGGAGGTGGTGATGTTCCCATGCGTCTGCAGCTTTCACAGGGCCCAGGACGTCCCAAAGCGCTTTGCAGACGGTGCTTTACGTACCCCAGCAGAATCATACCCCAACAGTGCCAGGCTCCAAAGTGGAGTCATGGTTTTGGGAGGAGCAAGGAATAAAATAGTCATCATGCATATATAGCAGGTCCCAGCTGATACAATAGTGGAGTTGCTTTACTCAAACTCAGTGTCCATGGACTAGGGTAGGAGAAATAAGCCAAAGTGTCCACTCCTGGTCACCACTCGGGGTGTGAGGGGAGAGCAGAGTCTGATTAGAAACAGAGAAAAATAGGAGCAGGAGTAGGCCATTCGGCCCTTCGAGCCTGCTCCGCCATTCAATATGATCATGGCTGATCCTCTATCTCAATACAGGAAACTTTGTTATATCCGGCACCGACGGGACCGAGCTGTTGCTGATCTATCAAAACTGCCGGACATACAAAGTTAATGTTGAAGCATACGGAGGTTTTCATCTCCGTATCTGACAACAAACACTGTTGCTTAGCAACAGCTTGTAAACAGTCGGCCCGTACCTTGGAAGCGTCTCTGTAGCTTAGCAACAGCTTCAGAGAGACTTTCCGGAGCCCGACTGTTGAAAACAAAGCCACGAGAAGAAAAAAAACCTAACAAAACAGCTCCTGATTTCTGCCGGTAGATCGAGGTTTCCGGACATACAACCTCCGGATAAACCAAAGCTTCCTGTACCATATTCCCGCTCTCTCCCCATACCCCTTGATGCCTTTTGTGTCTAGAAATCTATCTATCTCCTTCTTAAATATATTCAGTGACAGGATGTGTTGCTCCCTGTGGTCAAATAGCCTCTCAAACCTGAAGGACAACGGCCAGGATGGGGTACTGGGGGTGGGTGGGGGCAGCCAGTACTCATTAAACTGTGTCCCAGCAAAAGTCAACACCTTCAGGAGCAAGAGGTCCTGACAGAAAGACCTCCTGTCTGAGAGGGAGTGCTTCAGGTCTGGCTTCCTTGCTCACAGGCTGTGCTGCACCTCCTCCCCTGTGGGGCATGATGTAAAATGACTGCTGAGCACTTGGTTTGAGTATAAAACAAGGCTTTAATCAACTTGTTTCAAAACATGGAGGTCTAGTTGTACTTCACTAGTTCCTGTTTACAAAATGTCCCTGGCAAGCTGAGCCCACGCCCTAGTATTTATACTCCTTGGACGGCGCCACCAGCTGGCCGTCCAGTGTTATTTCATGAGTCATTTCTTCATGATGTTGAGATTCATAACAGGGCACATACGTTAATTATCTTCATCGAGCTCTTCATCTGGACAATCCGACTACACTTGGACAGCAGGTTGCTCTGCAGATCACATCTGATGAAATTAATGCCCTACAAAAACAAGAAACACCAATTACTGCAACCCTTTAGGTCATTGAGTGAAACACACCACTGCCCATCAGCCCCATTCCCCCCAAACCTCCACTGGCTCCCTGTTCCCCCCAACACAAACTCAGAGTCTCTCCATGGCCTCCTCTCGCCTACACGCTATGATGCTCCAACTCCGACTGCGGTGTTGAGTGTATTGCCCAGCTCCCCCGTCCCCCCGATGCCCCTCACTTGCAGGCAGAGGTTTCAGCTCTCCAGCCCCTAGAACCCAGCGTTTCAACCGTGCCTACAGTCACCTCTCCTCCTCCCGCTCAGCGTCCATTGCCCCTCTGTGGGAGGCCTTGGGACGTTTTTATTACATGAAAGGTGCTCTGGAAATTGAAGTTAATGGCCCAGAAATTCGGGTCTCCACGGGTGAGTACGCACGGGGTACTCACCCGTAAGCCGAATGGAAGTGCCGGTTTTCTGCAAGCACTGCGCATGCGCGGGAAACTGGCAGTTCCAATCCTCTGAACGAAGGGGTTCAGAGGTCGAACGCGCGTGCAGGAGAGGCTGTAAGTGCGCTTTGAACTTAGTTTTTTTTTACAGGTTTCTCCGGGAGGTTAAGCCTGCAGTATTTACAAATGTAAAAAGCAGGCGTAAGGCCTGCTTTTTACAAGGTAAGTGGTCAATTAATTAAAATTAAAACATTTTTTCCACAGGTTTATTATTTTTAAATACTTTAAAGCAAGGTAAGTTTATTTTTAGCCCCGTTAGAATACAAAAAAATTTTTTTCAAAAATTTAAATTATTGTTTAAAATAGTTATTTAATGTAATTTATAGTTTATTTAAAAAGTGTGATTTAAAAAAAAAATTATTTGAAGGTTTACTGCTATTTTGGGGCCGTAGTATTCATAAGTTTTGACAGGTCTTCCTGTCAATCTTATGAATGGGCTTTTCCCTCCTCCGATTGGCTGCCCATGGCTCACGTGATCCCAGGGGATGCATCGCACTAACTACGCCCCTGGGACACGCAAGCACAGCGCGCCGGCAGCTGGGCCAGGCCCCGGAGCGGAATTCCACGGGGCCCTACAGCTCAACTGCCAGCGTGCTAGGTAAGTGCAGGTCGGGGGCTTACACCCGCGGGAAGCCCCCGACCCGAATTTCTGGGCTATTGTTGCTTGAGTGAAAAGAATTGAACTCCTGTAAAGGACGAGCCTGAGCTGGAAGGTGGATCGTCTGTAGTTGCCTCAGCTCGGCGAGTTCCTCTCCACCTCTCGATTTGTTTCTCTTTTGAACAATAAGCGGACTGATTCTGGTCACCTTCTCTCCGCCCCAGCCCCCTGCCTGATCTGCAGGCTTTAACCATTTAAGGAATGAAGGACTTAGAAATAATTCTGGTCACACTTTATCATTCCTTTGAGTGTCAAAATTCAATCAATTTCACAATATATTCTGAGGTAATAAAACTCACTGCGCACTTGGTTTGAGCATAAAGCAAGGCTTTAATCACTTGTTTCTGAACATGGAGGTCTAGTTGTATTTCACTAGCTCCTTGTCTTTACAAAATGTCCCTGGTAAGCTGGGGCAAACGCCCGAGTATTTATACTCCATGGATGGCGCCACCAGCTGGCCGTCCAGTGTTATTTCATAGGTAGTTTCTCGATGATGAGATTTATGACATATTCCTCAGTTGTATTGATTGTGATGCGGTGTAATATGCTGCTCTCGATCGGTACGGTATGACTTTGTTCTAGATCCGCGTGATATAGCATATTGTTTGAGATCAGTAATGCAGTGCACTGTTTTAGGACAACATGATATCATTTGCAGCACATTCTTTCAAATTTCCTGACATCACAGGCCAGTCCAGTGCAATGGAACACGATGCACAAACCAGACAGTTTAAGATCACTGTGGGGTCATTTAATAAAACATGCTACTCCAGAACGATGTACTGTCGTTCATCACAGACTGTCTCAGAGCACTGACTGACAGTCCATCACACACAGCTTTAGTTTAGAGGAGGGTATGTGAGGCAGTTTGGAGGTTGGGATTGGGGGGGTCTGTGCTGTGTATTGGGCTCTGTGCTGTGTATTGGGGGGTCTGTGCTGTGTTTTGGGGTCTGTGCTGTGTATTGGGGTCTGTGATGTGTATTGGGGTCTGTGATGTATATTGGGGTCTGTGCTGTGTATTGGGTCTGTGCTGTGTATTGGGGTCTGTGCTGTGTATTGGGGGTCTGTGCTGTGTATTGGGGGTCTGTGCTGTGTATTGGGGTCTGTGCTGTGTATTGGGGGTCTGTGCTGTGTATTGGGGTCTGTGCTGTGTATTGGGGCCTGTGCTGTGTATTGGGGTCTGTGTTGTGTATTGGGGTCTGTGCTGTGTATTGGGGGTCTGTGCTGTGTATTGGGGTCTGTGCTATGTACTGGGGGTCTGTGCTGTGTATTGGGGTCTGTGCTGTGTATTGGGCTCTGTGCTGTGTATTGGGGTCTGTGCTGTGTATTGGGGGTCTGTGCTGTGTATTGGGGTCTGTGCTGTGTATTGGGGTCTGTGCTGTGTATTGGGGGGTCTGTGCTGTGTATTGGGGTCTGTGCTGTGTATTGGGGGGTCTGTGCTGTGTATTGGGGTCTGTGCTGTATATTGGGGTCTGTGCTGTGTATTGGGGGTCTGTGCTGTGTATTGGGGGTCTGTGCTGCGTATTGGGGTCTGTGCTGCGTATTGGGGTTTGTGCTGCGTATTGGGGGGTCTGTGCTGTGTATTGGGGTCTGTGTTGTGTATTGGTGGTCTGTGCTGTGTATTGGGGTCTGTGCTGTGTATTGGGGTCTGTGCTGTGTATTGGGGGGTCTGTGCTGTGCATTGGGGGCTGTGCTGTGTATTGGGGGTCTGTGCTGTGTATTGGGGTCTGTGCTGTATATTGGGGGTCTGTGCTGTGTATTTGGGGGTCTGTGCTGTGTATTGGGGGGTCTGTGCTGTGTATTGGGGGTCTGTGCTGTGTATTGGGGAGTCTGTGCTGTGTATTGGGGTCTGTGCTGTGTATTGGGGGTCTGTGCTGTGTATTGGGGTCTGTGCTGTGTATTGGGGGTCTGTGCTTTTGTATTGGGGTCTGTGCTGTGTATTGGGGTCTGTGCTGTGTATTGGGGTCTGTGCTGTGTATTGGGGTCTGTGATGTGTATTGGGGTCTGTGCTGTGTATTGGTGGGTCTGTGCTGTGTATTGGTGGGTCTGTGCTGTGTATTGGGGTCTGTGCTGTGTATTGGGGTCTGTGCTGTGTATTGGGGCCTGTGCTGTGTATTGGGGTCTGTGCTGTGTATTGGGGGTCTGTGCTGTGTATTGGGGTCCGTGCTGTGTATTGGCAGGTCTGTGCTGTGTATTGGGGGGTCTGTGCTGTGTATTGGGGGGTCTGTACTGTGTATTGGGGTCTGTGCTGTGTATTGGGGGCCTGTGCTATGTATTGGGGTCTGTGCTGTGTATTGGGGGGTCTGTGCTGTGTATTGGGGTCTGTGATGTGTATTGGGGTCTATGCTGTGTATTGGGGGGTCTGTGCTGTGTATTGGGGTCTGTGCTGTGTATTGGGGGATCTCTGCTGTGTATTGGGGTCTGTGCTGTGTATTGGGGTCTGTGCTGTGTATTGGGGGTCTGTGCTGTGTATTGGGGTCTGTGCTATGTACTGGGGGTCTGTGCTGTGTATTGGGGTCTGTGCTGTGTATTGGGGTCTGTGCTGTGTATTGGGGGCCTGTGCTGTGTATTGGGGTCTGTGCTGTGTATTGGGGAGTCTGTGCTGTGTATTGGGGTCTGTGCTGTGTATTGGGGGTCTGTGCTGTGTATTGGGGTCTGTGCTGTGTATTGGGTCTGTGCTGTGGATTGGGGGTCTGTGCTGTGTATTGGGGGTCTGTGCTGTGTATTGGTGGGTCTGTGCTGTGTATTGGGGGGCCTGTGCTGTGTATTGGGGGGTCGGTGCTGTGTATTGGGGGGGTCTGTGCTGTGTATTGGGGGGGTCTGTGCTGTGTATTTGGGGTCTGTGCTGTGTATTCGGGGGTCTGTGCTGTGTATTGGGGTCTGTGCTGTGTATTGGGGTCTGTGCTGTGTATTGGGGGGTCTGTGCTGTGTATTGGGGTCTGTGCTGTGTATTGGGGGCTCTGTGCTGTGTATTGGGGTCTGTGCTGTATATTGGGGGGTCTGTGCTGTGTATTTGGGGTCTGTGCTGTGTATTGGGTTCTGTGCTGTGTATTGGGGTCTGTGCTGTGTATTGGGGGGTCGGTGCTGTGTATTGGGGGGTCTGTGCTGTGTATTGGGGGTCTGTGCTGTGTATTGGGGTCTGTGCTGTGTATTGGGGGGTCTGTGCTGTGTATTGGGGTCTGTGCTGTGTATTGGGGGTCTGTGCTGTGTATTGGGGTCTGTGCTGTGTATTGGGTCTGTGCTGTGTATTGGGGTCTGTGCTGTGTATTGGGGTCTGTGCTGTGTATTGGGGGTCTGTGCTGTGTATTGGGGTCTGTGCTGTGTATTGGGGTCTGTGCTGTGTATTGGGTGGTCTCTGCTGTGTAATAGGATATGTGCTGTGTATTGGGGTCTGTGCTGTGTATTGGGGGTCTGTGCTGTGTATTGGCGGGTCTGTGCTGTGTATTGGGGGGTCTGTGCTGTGTATTGGGGGGTCTGTACTGTGTATTGGGGTCTGTGCTGTGTATTGGGGGCCTGTGCTGTGTATTGGGGTCTGTGCTGTGTATTGGGGGGTCTGTGCTGTGTATTGGGGTCTGCGATGTGTATTGGGGTCTGTGCTGTGTATTGGGGGGTCTGTGCTGTGTATTGGGGTCTGTGCTGTGTATTGGGGGATCTGTGCTGTGTATTGGGGTCTGTGCTGTGTATTGGGGCCTGTGCTGTGTATTGGGGGTCTGTGCTGTGTATTGGGGGTCTGTGCTGTGTATTGGGGTCTGTGCTGCGTATTGGGGTTTGTGCTGCGTATTGGGGGGTCTGTGCTGTGTATTGGGGTCTGTGTTGTGTATTGGTGGTCTGTGCTGTGTATTGGGGGCTGTGCTGTGTATTGGGGGTCTGTGCTGTGTATTGGGGTCTATGCTGTATATTGGGGGTCTGTGCTGTGTATTGGGGGGTCTGTGCTGTGTATTGGGGGGTCTGTGCTGTGTATTGGGGGTCTGTGCTGTGTATTGGAGAGTCTGTGCTGTGTATTGGGTCTGTGCTGTGTATTGGGGGTCTGTGCTGTGTATTGGGGTCTGTGCTGTGTATTGGGGGTCTGTGCTTTTGTATTGGGGTCTGTGCTGTGTATTGGGGTCTGCGCTGTGTATTGGGGTCTGTGCTGTGTATTGGGGTCTGTGCTGTGTATTGGGGTCTGTGATGTGTATTGGGGTCTGTGCTGTGTATTGGTGGGTCTGTGCTGTCTATTGGTGGGTCTGTGCTGTGTATTGGGGTCTGTGCTGTGTATTGGGGTCTGTGCTGTGTATTGGGGCCTGTGCTGTGTATTGGGGTCTGTGCTGTGTATTGGGGGTCTGTGCTGTGTATTGGGGTCCGTGCTGTGTATTGGCGGGTCTGTGCTGTGTATTGGGGGGTCTGTGCTGTGTATTGGGGGGTCTGTACTGTGTATTGGGGTCTGTGCTGTGTATTGGGGGCCTGTGCTATGTATTGGGGTCTGTGCTGTGTATTGGGGGGTCTGTGCTGTGTATTGGGGTCTGTGATGTGTATTGGGGTCTATGCTGTGTATTGGGGGGTCTGTGCTGTGTATTGGGGTCTGTGCTGTGTATTGGGGGATCTGTGCTGTGTATTGGGGTCTGTGCTGTGTATTGGGGGTCTGTGCTGTGTATTGGGGTCTGTGCTGTGTATTGGGGTCTGTGCTGTGTATTGGGGTCTGTGCTGTGTATTGGGGTCTGTGCTGTGTATTGGTGGGTCTGTGCTGTGTATTGGTGGGTCTGTGCTGTGTATTGGGGTCTGTGCTGTGTATTGGGGTCTGTGCTGTGTATTGGGGCCTGTGCTGTGTTTTGGGGCCTGTGCTGTGTATTGGGGTCTGTGCTGTGTATTGGGGGTCTGTGCTGTGTATTGGGGTCTGTGCTGTGTATTGGGTCTGTGCTGTGTATTGGGGTCTGTGCTGTGTATTGGGGGTCTGTGCTGTGTATTGGCGGGTCTGTGCTGTGTATTGGGGGTCTGTGCTGTGTATTGGGGGTTCTGTACTGTGTATTGGGGTCTGTGCTGTGTATTGTGGGCCTGTGCTGTGTATTGGGGTCTGTGCTGTGTATTGGGGGGTCTGTGCTGTGTATTGGGGTCTGCGATGTGTATTGGGGTCTGTGCTGTGTATTGGGGGGTCTGTGCTGTGTATTGGGGTCTGTGCTGTGTATTGGGGGATCTGTGCTGTGTATTGGGGTCTGTGCTGTGTATTGGGGTCTGTGCTGTGTATTGGGGGGTCTGTGCTGTGTATTGGGGTCTGTGCTGTGTATTGGGGGTCTGTACTGTGTATTGGGGGTCTGTGCTGTGTATTGGGGTCTGTGCTGTGTATTGGGGTCTGTGCTGTGTATTGGGGTCTGTGCTGTGTATTGGGTGGTCTGTGCTGTGTATTAGGATATGTGCTGTGTATTGGGGGTCTGTGCTGCGTATTGGGGTCTGTGCTGTGTATTGGGGGGTCTGTGCTTTTGTATTGGGGTCTGTGCTGTGTATTGGGGTCTGTGCTGTGTATTGGGGTCTGTGCTGTGTATTGGGGTCTGTGCTGTGTATTGGGTCTGTGCTGTGTATTGGGGTCTGTGATGTGTATTGGGGTCTGTGCTGTGTATTGGTGGGTCTGTGCTGTGTATTGGTGGGTCTGTGCTGTGTATTGGGGTCTGTGCTGTGTATTGGGGTCTGTGCTGTGTATTGGGGCCTGTGCTGTGTATTGGGGTCTGTGCTGTGTATTGGGGGTCTGTGCTGTGTATTGGGGTCTGTGCTGTGTATTGGGTCTGTGCTGTGTACTGGGGTCTGTGCTGTGTATTGGGGGTCTGTGCTGTGTATTGGCGGGTCTGTGCTGTGTATTGGGGGGTCTGTGCTGTGTATTGTGGGTCTGTACTGTGTATTGGGGTCTGTGCTGTGTATTGGCGGCCTGTGCTGTGTATTGGGGTCTGTGCTGTGTATTGGGGGGTCTGTGCTGTGTATTGGGGTCTGTGATGTGTATTGGGGTCTGTGCTGTGTATTGGGGGGTCTGTGCTGTGTATTGGGGTCTGTGCTGTGTATTGGGGGATCTGTGCTGTGTATTGGGGTCTGTGCTGTGTATTGGGGTCTGTGCTGTGTATTGGGGGTCTGTGCTGTGTATTGGGGTCTGTGCTGTGTATTGGGGTCTGTGCTGTGTATTGGGTCTGTGCTGTGTATTGGGGTCTGTGCTGTGTATTGGGGGTCTGTGCTGTGTATTGGCGGGTCTGTGCTGTGTATTGGGGGGTCTGTGCTGTGTATTGGGGGGTCTGTGCTATGTATTGGGGGTCTGTGCTGTGTATTGGGGGTCTATGCTGTGTATTCGGGGGTCTGTGCTGTGTATTGGGTCTGTGCTGTGTATTGGGGTCTGTGCTGTGTATTGGGGGGTCTGTGCTGTGTATTGGGGTCTGTGCTGTGTATTGGGGGCTCTGTGCTGTGTATTGGGGTCTGTGCTGTATATTGGGGGGTCTGTGCTGTGTATTTGGGGTCTGTGCTGTGTATTGGGGTCTGTGCTGTGTATTGGGGTCTGTGCTGTGTATTGGGGGGTCTGTGCTGTGTATTGGGGTCTATGCTGTGTATTGGGGGTCTGTGCTGTGTATTGGGGGTCTGTGCTGTGTATTGGGGGGTCTGTGCTGTGTATTGGGGTCTGTGCTGTGTATTGGGGGGTCTGTGTTGTGTATTAGGGTCTGTGCTGTGTATTGGGGGTCTGTGCTGTGTATTGGGGTCTGTGCTGTGTATTGGGGGTTGTGCTGTGTATTGGGGTCTGTGCTGTGTATTGGGGGTCTGTGCTGTGTATTGGGGTCTGTGCTGTGTATTGGGGGGTCTGTGCTGTGTATTGGTGGGTCTGTGCTGTGTATTGGGGGGTCTGTGCTGTGTATTGGGGTCTGTGCTGTGTATTGGGGTCTGTGCTGTGTATTGGGGTCTGTGCTGTGTATTGGGGTCTGTGCTGTGAATTGGGGTCTGTGCTGTGTATTGGGGTCTGTGCTGTGTATTGGGGTCTGTGCTGTGTATTGGGTGGTCTGTGCTGTGTATTGGGATATGTGCTGTGTATTGGGGGTGTGTGCTGTGTAATGGGGTCTGTGCTGTGTATTGGGGGTCTGTGCTGTGTATTGGGGTCTGTGCTGTGTATTGGGGTCTGTGCTGTGTATTGGGGTCTGTGCTGTGTATTGGGGTCTGTGCTGTGTATTGGCGTCTGTGCTGTGTATTGGGGTCTGTGCTGTGTATTGGGGTCTGTGCTGTGTATTGGGGTCTGTGCTTTGTATTGGGGGTCTGTGCTGTGTATTGGGGTCTGTGATGTGTATTGGGTGTCTGTGCTGTGTATTGGGGGGTCTGTGCTGCGTATTGGGGTCTGTGCTGTGTATTGGCGTCTGTGCTGTGTATTGGGGGGTCTGTGCTGTGTATTGGGGTCTGTGCTGTGTATTGGGGGGTCTGTGCTCTGTATTGGGGTCTGTGCTGTGTATTGGGGTCTGTGCTTTGTATTGGGGGTCGGTGCTGTGCATTGCAGGGTCTGTGCTGTGTATTGGGGTCTGTGCTGTGTATTGGGGGGTCTGTGCTGTGTATTGGGGCGTCTGTGCTGTGTATTGGGGTCTGTGCTGTGTATTGGGGGTCTGTGCTGTGTATTGGGGTCTGTGCTGTGTATTGGGGTCTGTGCTGTGTATTGGGGTCTGTGCTGTGCATTGGGGGGTCTGTGCTGTGTATTGGGGTCTGTGCTGTGTATTGGGGTTCTGTGCTGTGTATTGGGGTTCTGTGCTGTGTATTGGGGTCTGTGCTGTGTATTGGGGTCTGTGCTGTGTATTGGGGGGTCTATGCTGTTTATTGGGGTCTGTGCTGTGTATTGGGGTCTGTGCTGTGTATTGGGGTCTGTGCTGTGTATTTGGGTCTGTGCTGTGTATTGGGGTGTGTGCTGTGTATTGGGGTCTGTGCTGTGTATTGGGGTCTGTGCTGTGTATTGGGGTCTGTGCTGTGTATTGGGCGTCTGTGCTGTGCATTGGGGTCTGTGCTGTGTATTGCGGGTCTGTGCTGTGTATTGGGGTCTGTGCTGTGTATTGGGGGTCTGTGCTGTGTATTGGGGTCTGTGCTGTGTATTGGGGGTCTGTGCTGTGTATTGGGGTCTGTGCTGTGTATTGGGGTCTGTGCTGTGTATTGGGGTCTGTGCTGTGTATTGTGGGGTCTGTGCTGTGTATTGGTGGGTCTGTGCTGTGTATTGGGGGTCTGTGCTTTGTATTGGGTCTGTGCTGTGTATTGGGGGTCTGTGCTGTGTATTGGGGTCTGTGCTGTGTATTGGGGGTCTGTGCCATGTATTGGGGTCTGTGTTGCGTATTGGGTGGTCTGTGCTGTGTATTGGGGTCTGTGCTGTGTATTGGGGGTCTGTGCCATGTATTGGGGTCTGTGCTGTGTATTGGGGAGTCTGTGCTGTGTATTGTGGTCTGTGCTGTGTATTGGGTGGTCTGTGCTGTGTATTGGGGTCTGTGCTGTGTATTGGGGGTCTGTGCTGTGTTTTGGGGTCTGTGCTGTTTATTGGGGGGTCTGTGCTGTGTATTGGGGTCTGTGCTGTGTATTGGGGGGTCTGTGCTATAGTTTGGAGAATTTACCTCGTCAGCACAATACGAACAGTCGTTGTCCACTCTGATGCACTCAGTGCAGGTTTTAGCTCGACTGGCAGTGCAGCGATTGGCTGAAAACAAAAGGAAGTGGTTTCAGATCAGGAAATACGGTCAAACACACAGCAGAAGGTCGTCAGACACCAAACCAGACGTACACTCAGACATCAAACCAGACATAAAGTCAGACATCAAACCAGACATACAGTAAGACATCAAACCAGACGTACAGTCAGACATCAAACCAGGCATACATTCAGACATCAAACCAGATGTACAGTCAGACATCAAACCAGTCAGACATGAAACCAGATGTACAGTCAGACATCAAACCAGATGTACAGACAGCCATCAAACCAGACATAGTCAGACATCAATCTAGACGTACAAACAGACTTCAAACCAGGCGTAAAGTTGGACATCAAACCAGACATACAGTCAGAGATCAAACCAGACGTACATTCAGACATCAAACCAGATATACAGTCAGACATAAAGCTAGACGTACAGTCAGACATCAAACCAGACATACTGTCAGCTATCAAGCCAGATATCGAGTCAGACATCAAACCACACATACAGTCAGACATCAAACTAGACACAGACATACAATCAGACATCAAACTAGACATACAGTCAGGCATCAAACTAGACATACAGTCAGACATCAAACCAGACGTACAATCAGACATCAAACCAGACATACAGTCAGACATCAAACCAGGCATAAAGTCAGACATCAAATCAGATGTACAGTCAGACATCAAACCAGACATACAGTCAGACATCAAATCAGTCATACAGTCAGTCATCAAACCAGGCATGCAGTCAGACATCAAACCAGATACACAGTCAGACATCAAATCAGAAATAGAGTCAGACATCAAACCAGACAAATGGTCAGACATCAAACCAGGCATACAGTCAGACATCAAACCAGACGTACAATCAGACATCAAACCAGATATACAGTCAGACATCAAACCAGGCATACAGTCAGACACCAAACCAGGCATACAGCCAGACATCAAACGAGACATATGGTCAGACATCAAACCAGGCATACAGTTAGGCATCAAACCAGACGTACAGTCAGACATCAAACCAGACATACAGTCAGACATCAAACCAGGCATATAGTCAGACATCAAACTAGACATACAGTCAGCCATCAAATCAGACATACAGTCAGACATCAAACCAGACATACAGTCAGACATCAAACCAGACATACAGTCAGACATCAAACCAGACATACAGTCAGACATCAAACCAGACATAGAGTCAGGCATCAAACCAGACATACAGTCAGCCATCAAATCAGACATACGGTCAGACATCAAACCAGACATACAGTCAGACATCAAACCAGACATACAGTCAGACATCAAACTAGACGTACAGTCTGACATCAAACCAGACGTACATTCAGACATCAAACCAGACATAGTCAGACATAAAGCTAGACGTACAGTCAGACATCAAACCAGGCATACTGTCAGCTATCAAGCCAGATATCGAGTCAGACATCAAACCACACATACAGTCAGACATCAAACTAGACACAGACATACAATCAGACATCAAACTAGACATACAGTCAGGCATCAAACTAGACATACAGTCAGACATCAAACCAGACATACAATCAGACATCAAACCAGACATACAGTCAGACATCAAACCAGGCATACAGTCAAACACCAAACCAGATGTACAGTCAGACATCAAACCAGACATACAGTCAGACATCAAATCAGTCATACAGTCAGTCATCAAACCAGGCATGCAGTCAGACATCAAACCAGATATACAGTCAGACATCAAATCAGAAATACAGTCAGACATCAAACCAGACAAATGGTCAGACATCAAACCAGGCATACAGTCAGACATCAAACCAGACGTACAATCAGACATCAAACCAGATATACAGTCAGACATCAAACCAGGCATACAGTCAGCCATCAATCAGACATACAGTCAGACATCAAACCAGAAATACAGTCAGACATCAAACTAGACATACAGTCATATATCAAACCAGACATACAGTCAGACATCAAACCAGACATATGGGCAGACATCAAACCAGACATACAGTCAGCCATCAAATCAGACATACAGTCAGACATCAAACCAGACATACGGTCAGACATCAAACCAGACATACAGTCAGACACCAAACCAGACATACAGCCAGACATCAAACCAGACATATGGTCAGACATCAAACCAGGCATACAGTCAGGCATCGAACCAGACGTACAGTCAGACATCAAACCAGACATACAGTCAGACATCAAACCAGGCATATAGTCAGACATCAAACTAGACATACAGTTAGCCATCAAATCAGACATACAGTCAGACATCAAACCAGACATACAGTCAGACATCAAACCAGACATACAGTCAGACATCAAACCAGACATATGGTCAGACATCAAACCAGACATAGAGTCAGGCATCAAACCAGACATAGAGTCAGGCATCAAACCAGACATACAGTCAGCCATCAAATCAGACATACAGTCAGACATCAAACCAGACATACGGTCAGACATCAAACCAGACATACAGTCAGACATCAAACCAGACATACAGTCAGACATCAAACTAGACGTACAGTCTGACATCAAACCAGACGTACAGTCAGACATCAAACCAGACATACGGTCAGACATCAAACCAGACATACAGTCAGACATCAAGCCAGATATACAGTCGGACATCAAACTACACGTACAGTCTGACATCAAACCAGACATACAGTCAGACATCAAACCAGGCATACAGTCAGACATCAAACTAGATGTACAGTCACACATCAAACCAGACATAGTCAGACATCAAACCAGACATACAGTCAGACATCAAACTAGATGTACAGTCAGACATCAAACCAGACATAGTCAGACATCAAACCAGACATACAGTCAGACATCCAACCAGATGTACAGTCAGACATCAAACCAGACACAGTCAGACATCAAACCAGGCATACAGTCAGACATCAAACCAGACATACTGTAAGACATCAAACCAGACATACAGTCAGACACCAAACCAGAACCACAGTCAGACATCAAACCAGACATACAGTCAGACACTAAACCAGATGTACAGTCAGACATCAAACCAGACATACAGTCAGTAATCAAATCAGACATACAGTCAGACATCAAACCAGGCATACAGTCAGACATCAAACTAGATGTACAGTCAGACATCAAACCAGACATAGTCTGACATCAAACCAGACATACAGTCAGACATCAAACCAGATATACAGTCAGACACCAAACCAGATGTACCGTCAGACATCAAACCAGACATACAGTCAGACATCAAATCAGACATACAGTCAGACACCAAACCAGACTTACAGTCAGACATCATACCAGACATAGTCACACACTAAACCAGGCATACAGTCAGACATCAAACTAGACATACAGTCAGACATCAAACCAGACATACAGTCAGACATCAAACCAGACATACAGTCAGACATCAAACTAGACGTACAGTCAGACATCAAACCAGGCATACAGTCAGACATCAAAACCAGACATACAGTCAGACATCTAACCAGGCATACAGTCAGACATCAAACCAGATGTACAGTCAGACATCAAAACCAGACATACAGTCAGACATCAAACCAGATGTACAGTCAGACACCAAACCAGATGCCTCAAAAACTTAAAGGACCACCACCTAAAAGGTAAGTTTGTTAAACAATTCTTACCTAAATGTAAATGACTGAAGTGTTGAAGATCATTGCTGGCTCCTCCCGATCGCCCCCGCTCTCCTAGTCACCCCCTCCCTCCCGATCGCCCCCTCCCCCTGATCGCCCCCTCCCCCCCGATCGCCCCCTCCCTCCCGATCGCCCCCTCCCCCCGATCGCCCACTCCCCCCCGATCGCCCCTCCCCCCCCGATCGCCCCTTCCCCCCCGATCACCCCTTCCCTCCCGATCGCCCCCTCCCCCCCGATCGCCCCCTTACTCCCGATCGCCCCCTCCCTCCCGATCGCCCCCTCCCTCCCGATCGCCCCCTCCCTCTCGATCGCCCCCTCCCTCCCGGTTGGCCCCCTCCCCCCCGATCGCTGCCGGCGAGGCAGGAGCCGGAGATCGAATTCCTCTTTGCAAATGATCTGCCTGGAAAGGTCCAGCAGGTGTCTGCAGCTCGCCAGTCTGAGGCTCAAAATCGGGTGTGCCTTGGGTCTACCCATTCCGGCACAGAGATTGTTCCCAACCAGGAATTTCTGGGCCTTAGATGTGAGTTCTTCAATGGGAAAATGTCAAAAATGAGGAGAAGCCCCAGCTAAAACCTCACCTCTCTCCCCCTGACACACAGCTCCCGATAGGACAACGATTACCACCGAACACCATATCTTCCACCGCTCCATCTCCTGGTGAAACACAAAGGGTTAATGGATACTGCTCAGTATTTGATACAGGGCCAACTGTGCTACTAATCAATCCTCCATTCGTAATCTCTTCCATTTTAAAAATGAAATAAGAATTTTTAGAAACAGGAAACATTCTTTTAACTCAACAAGTCTACCCGTTTTCAAAGATCAGCCCCCCCACCTACCCACCCTCTCACCATATCCTTCAAACCCTTCTCTCTCCAAAAACACAGCAGGCCAGGTTTTGCAGCTAGCGGCGAACAAACGGCTCCAGCCGCTCATTACACTTACACTCGCCCACAGACTTTCTATGGGCATTTGCACTGGAACTTACTGTAATTGGAAAGCCATTTCGGCATAGCACCCTCTACAGGGGATCTGGGACCTGTGTGAACAGGGCAGGCAGCTGTGAATCTCCTTAACCAATGAAGAATCGCTAATGAGGAGCGCAGAGTCTGAACCAGGAAGTGTAAGTTAGAATAGTTAATTCAAAGAAACATAGAAGAGACATAGAAGATAGGAGCAGGAGTAGGCCATTCGGCCCCTCGAGTCTGCTCCGCCATTTAATGAGATCATGGCTGATCATCCAAATTCAGTACCCTGTCCCTGCTTTCTCCCCATATCCCTTGATCCCTTTAGCCTTAAGAAATATATCCAACTCCTTCTTGAATATATTTAATGAACTGGCCTCAACTGCCTTCTGTGGTAGAGAATTCCACAGGTTCACCACTCTCTGGGTGAAGAAATTCCTCCTCATCTCTGTCCTAAATGGCTTACCCCTTATCCTTAGACTGTGACCCCTGGTTCTGGACTCCCTGGCCATCGGGAACATCCCTGCATCAAGTCTGTCTAGTCCTGTTAGAATTTTATAAGTTTCAATGAGATCCCCTCTCATTCTTCTAAACTCCAGCGAGTATAAGCCCAATCAACCCAATCTCTCCTCATACGTCATTCCTGCCATCCCAGGTATCAGTCTGGTGAATCTTCGCTGCACTCCCTCCATGGCAAGAACATCCTTCCTCAGATAAGGTGACCAAAACTGCACACAATACTCAAGGTGCGGTCTCACCAAGGCCCTGTACAACTGCAGCAAGACATCCTTGTTCCTGTACTCAAACCCTCTCGCTATGAAGGCCAACATACCATTTGCCTTCTTAACCGCCTGCTGCACCTGCATGCTTACCTTCTGCGACTGGTGCACAAGGACATTGGCAAATCATGTACAGAAAGTGAAATAAAGAGAGGGAAAGAAAGATGAAATTAATAGAGAGAGACAAAAGAGACAAAAGAAAAAAATCATTTAATTTTTTAACTTTTTTAAAATCTCCAACAATAATTAAAATCTGAAGGAATAAGACTCCACACTTGTAAAAGTTAATTTTCAGTGCCAGAGAGGTTGTTTGGCAGTAATTAAGACTTATCACGCCGTTAAAAATGTGCTTACACTGGAATGGACGAGCCCTAACTTTTTCTGGCGATTTTAGTGTGTATCTATCACGTAAGTACAACAACTGCACGCCGTTCCACGTGTTTCAATGTGGAGTCTCTCGGGCGAGATACCGGTAGAGCGAAGCTTCTGGAGGAGTAGGGCAACTCAGACAGCAACTTCCGGATTTCAGCGTTTAACTGCGCATGCGCAGTCACTGGAGGTTGCTGTCCAATTTACACTTTCATTATGGCGAGCGCTGTTCACCTCACCATTACTTCTACAGCAAAATCTGGCCCGTTTAACTGTACCTTGAATTACAGAGAAACAGGCCATTCGCCCAACCAGTCCGTGTTGGTATTTATCCTGCACTGGGGCAGTATCCCAATCCCATGTGCCCACCTGTCCCCATATCCCTCCATCTCCTTTACCTGGAACCATCTATCATCCTTTTTTTAAATGTTAACACGGTCTCTGCTTCAATCTCAGGCAGTGCATTCCAGAGCCTCACAGCCCTCTGTGTAATAAAGTTTCTCCTGCTCTCTGTCGTAAATCTCTTATAGTTCTGTTTTATCTATGTCCTCTTGTTCTAGACTCCCCAATCACCAGAAACAGTCTGTTTCTATCTACCTTGTCACATCCCTTCATAATTTTAAACACTTCAATCAAATCACCCCATAATCTCCTCTGTTCCAATGAAAACAGCTTCAATTTTACAAGTCTTTCTTCGTATTTATATTTTCTCATACCAGGCAGCATCCTAGTGAACCTGCACTGTACCCTCTCTATTCCCACAACCTTCCTATAATGTGGAGCCCAAAACTGCACACAGTTCTCCAACTGCAGTCTCTCTAAGGACATTTAGGACTGAGATGAGGAGGAATTTCTTCACTCAGAGGGTGGTGAACCTGTGAAATTCTCTACCACAGAAGGCTGTGGAAGCCAAGTCATTGAATATATTTAAGAAGGAGATAGATAGATTTCTAGCCACAAAAGGCATCAAGGGGTATGGGGAGAGAGCGGGAATATGGTATTGAGATAGAGGATCAGCCATGATCATATTGAATGACGGAGCAGGCTCAAAGGGACGAATGGCCTACTCCTGCGCCTATATTTCTGTTTCTATGTTTCTCTGTAAATTCACCATTACATGTTGACTTTTATAGTCTATATTTCTATCCAGAAAACCCAGTATCCATTCGTTTTTTTATGGCCTTATCCACTTGAGGTGCTGCTTTACGGTCTTGTGAATCATGGCTCAGTGGTAGCACTCTCGCCTCGGAGTTAGAAGGTTGTGGGTTCAAGTCCCATGCCAGAGACTTGAGCCCATAATCCAGGCTGACGCTCCATTGCTGTAGTGAGGCAGGGGCTGTCTTTTGGATGAGATGTTAAACTGAGGCCCTGTCTGCCCTCTCAGGTGGACGTAAAAGATCCTATGACGCTATTCAAAGAAGAGCAGGGGAGGTCATTTTATCCCCCTCAACCAACTTTTGATCATTATCACATTGCTGTTTGTGGGATCTTGCTGTGTGCACATTGGTTGCTGCGTTTCCTACATTACTACAGTGACTACACTTCAAAAGTACTTCATTGGCTGTAAAGTGTTTTGGGATGTCCTGAGGCCGTGAAAGGAAATGTAAGTCTTTCCTTCATTCTTTTCCCCTCCCTAGGCCCTGGGGTATTAAGGCCAAGAGATTAACCCTGGGCTTCTGGACCAAGTGGCTCATGTAGCGACTCTCTAGTTATAAAGCAGTACCTCTCCACTAGTTTTCAGTGATTTCTGTACTCAGACCCCCAAATCCCTCTGCTCCTCCACAGCTCCTCCAGATATGGAGCAAAGGCAGGTAAATGGAGTTGAGGTGCAGATCAGCCATGATCTAACTGAATGGTGGAATAGGCTCAAGAGGCTGAATGGCCTCCTCCTGTTCCTATGTTAGCTGATCTCAGCTGAGGCAGCAAGTAAGATTACTATAATTGGGAGGAGGCAAATCAGCCAGGGTTCCCAGTCCTGATCTGTATCCAGTGATGAGGAGGAATTTCTTCACCCAGAGAGTGGTGAACCTGTGGAATTCTCTACCACACAAGGCAGTGGAGGCCAATTCATTAAATATATTCAAGAAGGAGTTAGATATATTTCTTAAGGCTAAAGGGATGAAGGGATATGGGGAGAAAGCAGGGACAGGGTACTGAATTTGGATGATCAGCCATGATCTCATTGAATGGTGGAGCAGACTCGAGGGGCTGAATGGCCTACTCCTGCTCCTCTCTTCTATGTTTCTATGTTTCTGTAGAGTTAACAGGATCGGTGATCATTGCTGCAATCTCCCACATTTCAGACAATTCTCCAATCTAACCAATGGATGATTAACCTTGGCTGATGCTAACCAAACATCAACAGAATACAGAATGACACTCTTTTTTGTTCTCTTACTTTTTATTTTTGGTACATATGGTGAGGAGAGACCCACCCACACTACCCAAGCTTTAAAAAGCACCCTCCACTGCATCAGGGTGAATGCTTCCATGGTTCACATTGTCCATCCCCTCTGAAGGACAGCAGACAGCAGCAGCTTTGTGCTGTGGGCCCCCATTCATGAGAAAACAGGATGGACCCTGCCAGAACTCACACCATGGAGGGCCCTTACATTCAATAGAAAGAGGAGGCTTTTATCTATGTACGTCAAACGGACTCCAATCAATGTCCCAGAGGTGAGAGTAGTGTTTAACCTACTGCAACATCAGAGAGAGAGAACGATCTTCACCCAGTAGAGAGAATCTTCACCCCTTAGAAAGATAGATCTTCAACCTTTAGAAAGATAGATCTTCAACCTTTAGAAAGATAGATCTTCAACTCTTAGAAAGATAGATCTTCAACCTTTAGAAAGATAGATCTTCAACTCTTAGAAAGATAGATCTTCAACTCTTAGATAGATCTTCAACCTTTAGAAAGATAGATCTTCAACTCTTAGAAAGATAGATCTTCAACTCTTAGAAAGATAGATCTTCAACCTTTAGAAAGATAGATCTTCAACTCTTAGAAAGATAGATCTTCAACTCTTAGAAAGATAGATCTTCAACCTTTAGAAAGATAGATCTTCAACTCTTAGAAAGATAGATCTTCAACTCTTAGAAAGATAGATCTTCAACCTTTAGAAAGATAGATCTTCAACTCTTAGAAAGATAGATCTTCAACTCTTAGAAAGATAGATCTTCAACCTTTAGAAAGATAGATCTTCAACTCTTAGAAAGATAGATCTTCAACCTTTAGAAAGATAGATCTTCAACCCTTAGAAAGATAGATCTTCAACTCTTAGAAAGATAGATCTTCAACCCTTAGAAAAATAGATCTTCAACCCTTAGAAAGATAGATCTTCAACTCTTAGAAAGATAGATCTTCAACCCTTAGAAAGATAGATCTTCAACTCTTAGAAAGATAGATCTTCAACCCTTAGAAAGATAGATCTTCAACCTTTAGATAGATCTTCAACCCTTAGAAAGATAGATCTTCAACCCTTAGAAAGATAGATCTTCAACCCTTAGAAAGATAGATCTTCAACCTTTAGAAAGATAGATATTCAACTCTTAGAGCGATATATTCACCCCTCAGAGATAGATCTTCACTCCTCAGTGAGAGAGAACAGAAGCAGTGTAACCAATCAGAGATAAAGTGATGAAGACAATCTTCACCCCTCAGAGAGAGAGAGAGAGAGAGAGAGAGAGAGGAAATCTTCACCCCTTTACGAATGGATTTGAGCCCAAGTCCCAGAAATGAAAGGACAGTGCATTAACCCACTGCACCACACTATCAAGCTAACAATGTATGGAATACACAGTGAACCAGGAGCCTATAGAATACAGAGTGAGCAGGGAATCTACGGTATACAGAGCTTGCGAACAATCTATAGAATACACAATGATCAGGGCTGTATAGAATATAAAGCCAGTTTTCCAAATATATACTGCAAAGCTAGCCACAATTGCAGAGCCAAACTAGAGAGAAGATGGCAGCTCCATGACGGGCTATCGGGGAAAGGTAGTGAGCCAACAGACGAGGAGGCCCCATGTTCAATCCCAACCTGTGGTGAGTTCGCTGATCTGAGTCAGAGTAGCAGCAGGGATACTATGATTGGGCTCAGTCACCGCTGTAGCACTCTCATCTCTGAGTCAGAAGGTCGTGGGTTCAAGCCCCACTCCAGAGACTTGAGCACATAATCCAGGCTGACACTCCCAGTGCCAGTACTGAGGGAGTGCTGCACTGTCAGAGGTGCTGTCTTTCGGATGAGACATTAAACCTGCCTGCCCTCTCAAGTGAACGTAAAAGATCCCATGGCACTGTTGGAAGAATAGTTTTCTCAAGTGTCCTGGCCAATATTTATCTCTCAACCAACATCACCGAAATAACTGGTCACTTGGGCGAGGGCTGCTAGCACCTGTGGAACTGAACCTCAATTTTCTGGCTGTGGGATTTTCATGTGCACCAATTGGCTTCTGCTTTTGCATACAGAACAACAGTGACCACACTTTAAAAGTATTTAATTTGCTTTGAAGCACTTTTGTGCACCTGAGGAGGTGATAAGAATCTTACAGCACATAAGGAGGCCATTCATCCCATCATGTCTGTACTGAGAGGTGCTTCATGAACGTAAGTTCGATCCATCGCTGTTATAAGGAGGCGGATACCAGCCAGAGTTTCCACTCCAATGCATCCATGTTCCAATGCCCACGTGTGGATGCCAGGTGAGAACAGGATTGGATTCAGTCTCAGTCAAGTAACCCGCTGACACCCACTGTCTAGGTTCACATGTGAGGGCTGACCAGGGGGATATGGTACTGGAGGATAGGCAGCACCATCACCTGTAGCTCAGCAAGATTCAGTGCCTTCAGGAAATGGGGGAGGGGAAGGAAGCTGGCGTGAGACACATTCAGGGGGCGGGGGAACCTGAGACACACTCAGAGACAACAACAACAATAACTTGTATTTATATAGTGCCTTTAATGTAGTAAAACGTCCCAGAGCGCTGCACAGGAGTATTTTAAGACAAAAAATTTGACACTGAGCCACATAAGGATAAATTAGGGCAGGTGACCAAAAGCTTGGTGAAAGAGGCAGGTTTTAAGGAGCATTTTAAAGGAGGAGGGAGAGGTAGTGAGGTGGAGAGGTTTAGGGAGGGAATTCCAGAGCTTAGAGCCCAGGCAACAGAAGGCACGGCCACCAATGGGGGAGTGATTATAATCAGGGATGCTCAAGAGGGCAGAATTAGAGGAGCGCAGATACCTCGGGGGGGTTGTGGGGCTGGAGGAGGTTACAGAGATAGGGAGGGGCGAGGCCATGGAGGGATTTGAAAACAAGGATGAGAATTTTGAAATCGAGGCGTTGCTTAACTGGGAGCCAATGTAGGTCAGCGAGCACAGGGGTGATGGGTGAACGGGACTTGGTGCGAGTTAGGACACGGGCAGCCGGGTTTTGGATAACCTCAAGTTTACGTAGGGTGGAA
Source organism: Somniosus microcephalus (assembly GCF_052327205.1). NCBI lineage: Eukaryota > Metazoa > Chordata > Chondrichthyes > Squaliformes > Somniosidae > Somniosus > Somniosus microcephalus. The sequence goes on from NC_141007.1 coordinate 12,155,639, forward strand.
TGTGGGAGTGCGTTGGAATAGTCAAGTCTAGAGGTAGCAAAGGCATGGATGAGGGTTTCAGCAGTGGATGAGCTGAGGCAAAGGTGGAGATGGGCGATATTCCAGAGGTGGCAATAGGCGGTCTTTGTTATGCAGCTGAGAGCTGGTTGGAAGCTCATTTCAGGGTCAAATATGACACCAAGGTTGTGAACAGTGTGATTCAGCCTCAGACAGATGTTAGACACACTCAGAGACACACTCGGAGAAGGGTCAGACCCCAGTCTCTATACAGTGTTTCTGGTGGAACTACAAATTCCCTGTCAGTTTCTGAGTACGTTCGCTGGAAATCTTCACAAAGGCATTAACCCTGTCAGCTCACACAGTGCGCCGCCCCTCCCCTCCCCTCCCACTGACTGAACCCCAGACCCATCGCCTGACCCATCCATCGGCCCCCTCTCTGGCCAGGGGCGCGGCACCTTGTTCAATAACTGAGGGAGGGGCTCAGCTTTTGATATATAATCCGTGGGGGCGGCACAGCTCAAAAAAATCATTGAGTCCACATCTCAGCAAAAAAATACATTTGCAAAAACCTTCCTGAAATACTCCTGACCCCACAAACATCTTCAAACCTGGGGGACCTGTCTCTAGATCCTGGTGGGTTTAAGAAATTTAAAATAAATCTTTGCTCAATCCAACTGACAGCTCTGGTCAGCTGACCAGCCCCCGGAATGATGCTGGTTAAAGTCGGGGATAACCAGAGGGACCCGCCGCTTCTGATCAACTCCGCCAATAGTCAGAGAATTCATCAAAAGCCCGTCTGGAGGAGAATTCAGCCCCAGGATCAGACTGCAGTTCCCTGGGATCAGACTGCAATTCCCCCCGGGATCAGACTGCAATTCCCCCGGGATCAGACTGCAATTCCCCCGGGATCAGACTGCAATTCCCCGGGATCAGACTGCAATTCCCCGGGATCAGACTGCAATTCCCCCGGGATCAGACTGCAATTCCCCCGGGATCAGACTGCAATTCCCCCCGGGATCAGACTGCAATTCCCCCCGGGATCAGACTGCAATTCCCCCGGGATCAGACTGCAATTCCCTCGGGATCAGACTGCAACTCCCCCGGGATCAGACTGCAATTCCCCCCGGGATCAGATTGCAATTCCCCTGGGATCAGTCTGCAATTCCCGGGATCAGTCTGCAATTCCCTCGGGATCAGACTGCAATTCCCCCGGGATCAGTCTGCAATTCCCGGGATCAGGCTGCAATCCCCCGGGATCAGGCTGCCCCCCGCCCCGCCACTTTGGCCACACATTCGGTGCTCTGGTCAGTTTTCCTCCCAGTCCCGGGCGGATTTGTCCGTTTCTCCCGCTACGATCTGCCCTCCCGCAGCCTCGGTCCAGCCAAAGACCAAACTCCGTCTTGATTGCAACAAATTCAACTCCTGGAGCGGACCATCTTCCCGAGTCAGCAGCTCAGCTCCACTCCCAGAACACTTGAACTTCACCTACCTTCAGTCAGCAGCCGGCCTGAGTCGAGTGTCCTGGTTAAATATTGACGTGGACTATCCTCCTTCCCACTTTATCTGTCTCGCTGGGTGGATCGGAGCCCGAATACAGTCCCGCCCGGGGTTTGGAGGAGTTTGTTTTTCTCGCCCTCCGTGCAGGTATGTACCTGGTGATGAGAGCACAGCGTCACCCGCTGACTAACTCCAGCATTCCTCACTCACCTGCAGGGGCAGGATCAGGACACTCCGCCTCCCCCACCCAAAAGCCAGCCACAGAACTTCAGTGAAAGTCAAGGCAGCTTCTGCACAAAGTGCAACCAGCACAACCCCTTGCAATCGCCACATGTCAGTGCCACTCCAGGGCTGGAGCATTATAATCCACGCTGACACTCAGTGCCGTACTGAGGGAGTTCTGCACTGTCGGAGCCCTCTCAGGTGGCTGTAAAACATCCCCAGGCACGAGAAGAGCCGGAGAGTCCTCCCCAGTGTCCAGGCCAATGTTTATCCATCAATTAACTAGTAATTCATCTCATTGCTGTTTGTGGGATCTTGCTCCGCACAAATTGCTGGGAGTTTGCCTGCAAAACATCCGTGACTGCACATCAAAAGTAAATTTTGTGAAGTGCTTGGTGACATATTTCAGAGGTGTAATAAGGTACAATATAAATACTTTTTTCAATATTAGTACAGTAGTTATCACAGTTATATAACACACCTACAGCAGCAGTACAGCCATGCAGCTCCAAGAAACCCAACCAATGCAGCCATGCAGCTCCAAGAAACCCAACCAATGCAGCCATGCAGCTCCAGGAATCCCAACCAATGCAGCCATGCAGCTCCAAGAATCCCAACCAATGCAGCCATGCAGCTCCAAGAAACCCAACCAATGCAGCCATGCAGCTCCAGGAATCCCAACCAATGCAGCCATGCAGCTCCAAGAATCCCAACCAATGCAGCCATGCAGCTCCAAGAATCCCAACCAATGCAGCCATGCAGCTCCAAGAAACCCAACCAATGCAGCCATGCAGCTCCAGGAATCCCAACCAATGCAGCCATGCTGTTCCAGGAATCCCAACCAATGCTGCCATGCAGCTCCAAGAAACCCAACCAATGCAGCCATGCTGTTCCAGGAATCCCAACCAATGCTGCCATGCAGCTCCAAGAAACCCAACCAATGCAGCCATGCTGTTCCAGGAATCCCAACCAATGCTGCCATGTAGCTCCAAGAAACCCAACCAATGCTGCCATGCAGCTCCAAGAAACCCAACCAATGCTGCCATGCAGCTCCAGGAATCCCAACCAATGCAGCCATGCAGCTCCAAGAATCCCAACCAATGCAGCCATGCAGCTCCAAGAATCCCAACCAATGCAGCCATGCAGCTCCAGGAATCCCAACCAATGCAGCCATGCAGCTCCAAGAATCCCAACCAATGCAGCCATGCAGCTCCAACAATCCCAATCAATCCCAACCAATGCAGCATGGAACTCCAGGATTAAAGCACACAGGTACACTTTGCAGTGAATAAACTCGCCCATACACGCAATATCAGAGTTATATAACTCTATGACATCCCATCCAAGGGAAACGTTTATAATATATGGCCTATAAATTTCTCTTCACTAATATTAACCCAAAAGTAGACATGAGTAAAGGGTGGTGAGAGGTTTGTGGTAATTACAGACAGATATTTGATTAGTGTTGGCCTGTGGTGCTTGTGCCTTCATAAATGGATCAACTAACATGATCAAAAAGGAAGTAAAAAATCAGCGTTTTTCTTGTTACAGCGTAGGAGGGGCACACAGCTTGTTCGCCATCTGCTTTGTACCAGCTGCCTCCTCGACCACTGGAATCCCTTCCTCACCAACGTCAGTGACTCACTCTGTGCCTCCTCCCCAACATCATGAGGTAGTCATTTCTCCCGCAGTGTGTATATTCATGCTGGGGGTTGCTTAAAGCAGAGGTGTAGACGGTTAGCGTTCTGGTGAGTGGTGCTGTTCTGGTTTGGCTAGAGGGCGGCTAGTTTGTCCTTATTCTGCTGAGACAGCAGATGGTTCATTATGAATAAATAAGCACACTTATCCATTTGGATACTGCATTGTCATTATATACATTATTACATAGAATATCTCAATAATATGCTCCACAGCAAGAGTCCTACATTTTGCCTCAATCTGTGCAGACCCAATGCCTCGAATGTAGAAGATTAAAAGGTGATCTAATTGAGGTGTTTAAGATGATTAAAGGATTTGATAGGATAGATAGAGAGAAACTATTTCCTCTGGTGGGGGGAGTCCAGAACACGGGGGCATAACCTTAAAATTAGAGCCAGGCCATTCAGGGGCGATGTCAGGAAGCACTTCTTCACACAAAGGGTGGTGGAAATCTGCAACTCTCTCCCCCAAAAGGCTGTGGATGCCAGGGGTCAATTGAAAATTTCAAAACTGAGATTGATACATTTTTGTTAGGCAATGATATTAAGGGTTACGGAACCAAGGCGGGTAGATGGAGTTAAGGTACAGGTCAGCCTTGAGCTAAATGATTGGCTAGAAGGGAGGAATGGCCCACTCCTGTTCCTATGTCCCTAAAAGATCCCGTGGCACTATTCGAAGAAGAGCAGGAGAGTTCTTCCCAGTTTCCTGGCCAATATTTATCCTTCAATCAACATCAGTAAAACAGAATATCTGAGCATTATCTCATTGCTGTTTGTGAAACTTTGCTGTGTGAAATTGGCTGCGGTGTTTCCATTACATTACCACAGTGATTACACTTCAAACTTACTTCATTGGCTGTAAAGCGCTTTGGGACTTCCTGAGGTCGTGAAAGGTGCTGTATAAATGTAAGTTCTTTCTTTAACCCAACAGCTCCCAACATAGACACACGTCCCAAAAATGTTTGCGCGAATTGTTTTTTCTCCCACCTCCCTGATACAGCCAGTAGTGATCTACAGCACAACAGTCTTATCAGATTTGAATCCAGGTGACAGAGGTGTGAGGCCAGTAACAAACCCTTGTCCCAATGCCTGGGTATCTAACCCGTGCAGTAGCTGCCCTGGGAGTGTTTGATGGGACAGTGTAGAGGGAGATTTACTCCGTATCTAACCCGTGCAGTAGCTGCTCTGGGAGTGTTTGATGGGACAGTGTAGAGGGAGCTTTACTCTGTATCTAACCCATGTGGGTCCTGCCCTGGGAGTGTTTGATGAGACAGTGTAGAGGGAGCTTTACTCTGTATCTATCCCGTGCTGTTCCTGCCCTGGGAGTGTTTGATGGGACAGTGTAGAGGGAGCTTTACTCTGTATCTAACCCATGATGTTCCTGCCCTGGGAGTGTTTGATGGGACAGTGTAGAGGGAGCTTTACTCTGTATCTATCCCGTGCTTTACCTGTCCTGGGAGTGTTTGATGGGGACAGTGCAGAGGGAGCTTTACTCTGTATCTAACCCATGATGTTCCTGCCCTGGGAGTGTTTGATGGGACAGTGTAGAGGGAGCTTTACTCTGTATCTAACCCGTGCTGTACCTGTCCTGGGAGTGTTTGATGGGGACATTGTAGAGGGAGCTTTACTCTGTATATAACATGTGCTGTGCCTGCCGTGGGAGTGCTTGATGGGACAGTGTAGAGGGAGCTTTACTTTGTATCTAACCCGTGATTTACCTGTATGGGAGTGTTTGATGGGGACAGTGTAGAGGGAGTTTTACACTGAATCTAACCCGTGATTTACCTGTCCTGGGAGTGTTCGATGGGACAGTGTAGAGGGAGCTTTATTCTGTATCTAACCCGTGCTGTACCAGCCCTGTGAGTGTTTGATGGGACAGTGCAGAGGGAGCTTTACTCTGAATCTAACCCAGTGCTTTACCTGCCCCGGGAGTGTTTGATGTGACATTGTAGAAGGAGCTTTACTCTGTATCTAACCCGTGCTGTACCTGTCCTGGGAGTGTTTGATGGGACAGTGTAGAGGGAGGTTTACTCTGTATCTAACCCCGTGCTTTACCTGCCCCGGGAGTGTTTGATATGACAGTGTAGAGGGAGATTTACTCTGTATCTAACCCCGTGCTTTACCTGCCTGGGAGTGTTTGATGGGGACAGTGTAGAGGGAGCTTTACTCTGTATCTAACCCGTGCTGTACCTGCCCTGGGAGTGTTTGATGGGACAGTGCAGAGGGAGCTTTACTCTGTATCTAACTCGTGCTGTACCTTCCCTGGGAGTGTTTGATGGGACAGTGCAGAGGGAGCTTTACTCTGTATCTAACCCGTGCTGAACCTGCTCTGGGATTGTTTGATGGGACATTGTAAAGGGAGCTTTACTCTGTATCTAACCCGTGCTGTACCTGCACTGGGAGTGTTTGATGTAACAGTGTAGAGGGAGATTTACTTTGTATCTAACCCATGCTGTACCTGCCTTTGAAATGTTTGATGGAACATTGTAATGGGAGCTTTACACTGTATCTAACCCTGTGCTGTAGCTGCCCTGGGAGTGTTTGATGGGACAGCGTAGAGGGAGCTTTACTCTGTATCTAACCCGTGCTTTACCTGTCCTGGGAGTGTTTGATGTGGCAGTGTAGAGGGAGCTTTACTCTGTATCTAACCCGTGCTGTACCTGCCCTGGGAGTGTTTGATGGGACAGTGTAGAGGGAGCTTTACTCTGAATCTAACCCTGTGCTGTAGCTGCCCTGGGAGTGTTTGATGGGACAGCGTAGAGGGAGCTTTACTCTGTATCTAACCCGTGCTTTACCTGTCCTGGGAGTGTTTGATGTGGCAGTGTAGAGGGAGCTTTACTCTGTATCTAACCCATGCTGTACCTTCCCTGGGAGTGTTTGATGGGACAGCGTAGAGGGAGCTTTACTCTGTATCTAACCCGTGCTTTACCTCTCCTGGGAGTGTTTGATGTGGCAGTGTAGAGGGAGCTTTACTCTGTATCTCACCCATGCTGTACCTGCCCTGGGAGTGTTTGATGGGACAATGTAGAGGGAGCTTTACCCTGTATCTATCCCGTGCTGTACCTGCTCTGGGAGTGTTTGATGGGACAGTGTAGAGGGAGCTTTACTCTGTACCTATCCCGTGCTGTACCTGCCCTGTAAGTATTTGATGGGACAGTGTAGAGGGAGCTTTACTCTGTATCTAACCCGTGCTGTACCTGTCCTGGGAGTGTTTGATGGGGACAGTGTAGAGGGAGCTTTACTCTGTATCTAACCCGTGATTTACCTGTCCTGGGAGTGTATGATGGGGACAGTGTAGAGGGAGTTTTACACTGAATCTAACCTGTGATTTACCTGTCCTGGGAGTGTTTGATGGGACAGTGTAGAGGGAGCTTTACTCTGTATCTAACCCGTGCTGTTCCTGCCCTGGGAGTGTTTGATGGGACAGTGTAGAGGGAGCTTTACTCTGTATCTAACCTGTGCTGTACCTGCCCTGGGAGTGTTTGATGGGACAGTGTAGAGGGAGCTTTACTCTGCATCTAACCCGTGCTTTACCTGTCCTGGGAGTGTTTGATGGGACAGCGTAGAGGGAGCTTTACTCTGTATCTAACCCGTGCTTTACCTCTCCTGGGAGTGTTTGATGTGGCAGTGTAGAGGGAGCTTTACTCTGTATCTAACCCATGCTGTACCTGCCCTGGGAGTGTTTGATGGGACAATGTAGAGGGAGCTTTACTTTGTATCTAACCCGTGCTTTACCTGTCCTGGGAGTGTTTGATGGGACAGTGTAGAGGGAGCTTTACCCTGTATCTATCCCGTGCTGTACCTGCTCTGGGAGTGTTTGATGGGACAGTGTAGAGGGAGCTTTACTCTGTACCTATCCCGTGCTGTACCTGCCCTGTAAGTATTTGATGGGACAGTGTAGAGGGAGCTTTACTCTGTATCTAACCCGTGCTGTACCTGTCCTGGGAGTGTTTGATGGGGACAGTGTAGAGGGAGCTTTACTCTGTATCTAACCCGTGATTTACCTGTCCTGGGAGTGTTTGATGTAACAGTGTAGAGGGAGATTTACTTTGTATCTAGCCCATGTGGTACCTGCCTTTGAAGCGTTTGATGGAACATTGTAGAGGGAGCTTTACTCTGTATCTAACCCGTGCTGTACCTGCCCTGGGAGTGTTTGATGGGACAGTGTAGAGGGAGCTTTACTCTGTATCTAACCTGTGCTGTACCTGCCCTGGGAGTGTTTGATGGGACAGTGTAGAGGGAGCTTTACTCTGTATCTAACCCGTGCTGTACCAGCCCTGGGAGTGTTTGATGGGACAGTGTAGAGGGAGCTTTACTCTGTATCTAACCCGTGCTGTACCAGCCCTGGGAGTGTTTGATGGGACAGTGTAGAGGGAGGTTTACTCTGTATCTAACCCTGTGCTTTACCTGCCCCGGGAGTGTTTGATGGGACAGCGTAGAGGGAGCTTTACTCTGTATCTAACCCGTGCTGTACCTTCCCTGGGAGTGTTTGATGGGACTGTGTAGAGGGAGCTTTACTCTGAATCTAACCCTGTGCTGCAGCTGCCCTGGGGGTGTTTGATGGGACAGTGTAGAGGGAGCTTTACTCTGTATCTAACCCCGTGCATTACCTGTCCTGGGAGTGTTTGATGGGGCAGTGTAAAGGGAGCTTTACTCTGTATCTAAGCCGTGCTTTACCTGTCCTGGGAGTGTTTGATGGGGCAGTGTAGAGGGAGCTTTACTCTGTATCTAACCCATGCTATACCTTCCCTGGGAGTGTTTGATGGGACAGTGTAGAGGGAGCTTTACTCTGTATCTAACCTGTGCTGTACCTGCCCTGGGAGTGTTTGATGGGACAATGTAGAGGGAGCTTTACTTTGTATCTAACCCGTGCTTTACCTGTCCTAGGAGTGTTTGATGGGACAGTGTAGAGGGAGCTTTACTCTGTATCTAACCCGTGCTGTACCTGCTCTGGGAGTGTTTGATGGGACAGTGTAGTGGGAGCTTTACTCTGTTTCTAACCCGTACTGTACCTGCCCTGGGAGTGTTTGATGGGACAGTGTAGAGGGCGCTTTACTCTGTATCTATCCCGTGCTGTACCTGCTCTGGAAGTGTTTGATGGGACAGTGTAGAGGGAGCTTTACTCTGAATCTATCCCGTGCTGTACCTGCCCTGGGAGTGTTTGATGGGACAGTGTAGAGGGAGCTTTACTCTGTATCTAACCCATTGGTTGGTTGATTTTGACACCAGGAGTCTGTAATGGAAGATGTTCCTTCCCCAGCATTAACATCTCTCAATTTGATCAGCATAAAAATTGATAAATCTTTTACAATATAGAATTTTCAGAGGGGAAGTGAAAAAGAATATGAGGCGCAAACAGAGGGTCAGAGAATATCATTGCTGCTAACATAAAAGGGAATCCAAAAGTCTTCCATAGGCATATAAATAATAAAAGGGTTGTAAGATGAGGGGTGGGGCTGATTAGGGACCAAAAAGGGGACCTATGCATGGAGGCAGAGGGCATGGCTGATGTACTAAATGAGTACTTTGCATCTGTCTTCACCAAGAAAGAAGATGCTGCCTAAATCATAGTGGAGCAGGAGGTAGTGGAGATACTGGATGGGATAAAATTGTTAGAGGAGGTACTAGAAAGGCTGTCTGTACTTAAAGTAGATAAGTCACCAGGGCCAGATGGGATGCATCCCAGGATGCTGAGGGAAATTAAGGTAGAAATCGCGGAGGTACTGGCCATAATCTTCCAATCCTCATTAGATACGGGGGATGGTGCCAGAGGACTGGAGAATTGCAAATGTTACACCCTTGTTCAAAAAAGGGTGTAAAGATAAACCCAGCAACTACAGGCCAGTCAATTTAACCTCGGTAGTGGGGAAGCTTTTAGAAACAATAACCAAGGACAAAATTAACAGTCACTTGGACAAGTGCGGATTAATTAAGAGAAACCAGCACAGATTTGTGAAAGGCAAATCGTGTTTAACTAACTTGATTGAGTTTTTTGATGAGGTAACAGAGAGGGTTGATGGGGGCAATGCGGTTGATGTGGTGTACATGGACTTCCAAAAGGCGTTTGATAAAGTGCCACGTAATAGGTTTGCCAGCAAAGTTGAAGCCTATGGAATAAAAGGGACAGTGGCAGCATGGATACGAAATTGGCTAAGTGACAGGAAACAGAGAGTAGTGGTGAACGGTTATTTTTCGGACTGGAGGAAGGTATACAGTGGTGGTCCCTACGGGTCGGTACTAGGACCACTGCTTTTCTTGATATATATTAATGACTTGGACTTGGGTGTACAGGGCACAATTTCAAAATGTGCAGATGACAAAACTTGGAAGTGCAGTGAACAGTGAGGAGGATAGTGATAGATTTCAAGAAGTCATAGACAGGCTGGTGGAATGGGCGGACA